>NC_056746.1:690971716-691167215 GCF_019279795.1 Protopterus annectens
GTTTAAGTTTAAATTCAAGATACTCAGATAATGGTTGAATCACTGGACCTCTACCAGCCACTATGGCCTACCCGGAGGATTGTGTAGAGTTTTATGAATTTTTGGAACTAAATAGAAATATTGAAAAGTGGGACTTTCCACAGTGAGCTGTTCCACTAAATCACCACTAATAATATTCTGTTGTTTTGCATTCAAAAGAAAACTGTCAATATCAGACTTAAACCCTTCACTAGGATCCATAGGCAAAGAACAATAAGAAATTGGATCAGTCAACTGTTGTTTAGCCTCCTGTTCATACTGCATTTTAACTATATTATAACTATAATTATATATATATTTTTTTTCATCTGCTACTGTGCTCCTGTTAGGGGTCGCCACAGCATACCATCTGTTTCCATTTCTTCCTGTCCTCTGCATCTTGCTCTGTGACACCAGACATCTGCATGTTCTCCATCACCACATCCGTAAACCTTATCTAAGGCCTTCCTCTTACCTGGCAGCTCCATCGTTAGCATCCTTCTCCCAATATACCCAGCATTCCTGCTCAGCACATGTCCAAATTAATGCAATCTCACCTCTCTGGCTTTGTCCACAAACTGTCCAACCTGATCTGACCCTCTAATATGCTCATTTCTAATCCTGTCCATCCACATCACACCCAGTCCAAATCTTAACATCTTTACCTCTGCCACCTCCAGCTCTGATTCCTGTTTTTTTGTTAGTGCCAATGTCTCTAACCCATGTAGCTTAGCTGGTCTCACTACCATCTTGTAGACCTTCTCTTTCATTCTTACTAGTACCCATCTGTCACAGCTCACTTCTAACACTATCCTCCACCCACACCACCCTGCCTGCACTCTCCTCTTCACCTCTCTTGTACACTCACCATTACTCTAAACT
This sequence comes from Protopterus annectens, assembly GCF_019279795.1. Classification (NCBI taxonomy): domain Eukaryota; kingdom Metazoa; phylum Chordata; order Ceratodontiformes; family Protopteridae; genus Protopterus; species Protopterus annectens. The sequence goes on from NC_056746.1 coordinate 690,972,617, forward strand.
GTTATCCCAAGTGCTCATTCACCTTCACTAACTCTACTCCCTGCATCCTCACCATTCCTTTGTCCTCCCTCTCATTCACTCACATCTATTCCATCTTAGTCCTGCTGACCCTCATTCCTTTCCTCTCTGCAGCATATCTCCACCTCTCTAGGGTCTCAGCAACCTGTTCCCTACTCTCACTACAAATCACAATGCTCCTGTGACTCCTGTCTGATCTTGTCTGTCAACCTTTCCATCACCATTTCAAATAAGAAAGGGCTCACAGCTGATCCTTGATGTAATCCCACCTCTACCTTGAACGAATCTATCACTCCTACTGCAGACTTCACCACTGTCACACTGCCTTTGTACATATCCTGTACCACTCTTGCATACTTCTCTGCCACTCCCGACTTCCTCATACAGTTCCTCAACTCCTCTCTAGACACCCTGTCATATGTTTTCTTTAAGTCCACAAGGACACAATGCAACACCTTCTGACCTTCTTTATACTTCTCCAGCAACACCCTCAGAGCAAACATCACATCTATCTGTAGTACTCTTTCCTGGCATGAAACTATACTGCTGCTCCCTAATTATCACCTCCTTTCTTAACCTTGCTTCCACTACTCTTTTCCATAATTTCATGCTGCGGCTGATCAGTTTTATCCCTCTGTAGTTATTACAGCTCTGCACATCACCCTTATTCTTAAAAATCATTACCAATACACTTTTTTCTTCACTCCTCAGGCATCCTCTCACTTTCCAAGATTTCGTTAAATAATCTGGTTAAAAACCCACTGCCATCTCTCCTAAACACCTCCATGCTTCCACAGGTATGCCTTCTGGATCAACAACCTTCCCATTCTTCATTCTCTTCATAGCTGTCCTTACTTCCTCCTTTTTAATCCATTGCACTTCTTGATTCACTCTCCCCAAGACATTAAAGAGCTGACTGAGACTAAGCCCAACATGCTGAGGGATGGACAGGTGGCAGACAAAAAAAGCCCATCAGGCTTTCCGGCAAAAAAGGTATTTAGAAAAACTCAGTAAATAAAATTAAAATGTGCCAGAGTGCACAGGACCACACACACACACACACACACACACACACACACACACACACACACACACACACACACACACACACACACATACACATACACACACGCACGGCCACACGCGCACATGCACACGCACGCACACATACACACACACACGCACACACACACACACACACACACACACACACACACACACACACACACACACACACACACACACACACACACACACACACACACACACACACAGTTTTACTGTTCCTGTATTCATGAACATGCTGCTGGATGCTCCATTCCAATTTTGTATTTATTTATTTATGTAGGTATGTATGCATGCATTTGGTTCTTGTAATCCTTGCTTTATTATTTAATGATGAGATTTAGTGTAGAAGTTTACATTTTAGCCACTAGAATCCAGAGACTAGCTATTAGTGTTACTTCTATGTGATTCTGCTGTTGGTCCATTTTGAGCTCTAGGAAGTCTCTCTCTCTCTTCTCTCTCTCTCTCTCTCTCTCATTGGCTCCAAAGTAATGCAAATGGGAGAGAGAAAAATTGCAACAAGCAGTCCATGCCACAAAGACAAGCATTTATCTGTTTGGTTGCAGGACAGGTTTGGGAAAAGCTTTCTGGACTGAATTAAAAATGTTAAAATGTTAATAGGCATTGCATGTCCCTCAAGTTCGGAGTCTGAGGATGACTGTAATATCGATATGTTTATTTCTTAATGTGTTTAGGCAGCATACTACCTTTCCTCATTCCAAGGCATCTTACATTTTATTTTTGTAATAATAAATGCATGATTTTTGTTGCAAGAGTTTTTTATGTATTTGCAGTGTTTTCTCCGTGTTATATATCATTGTGGCTGGAAAGGGCAGATTCAAATTAGACTAATAAATAAAAATGAGGCATTAAGTACTCTGCACAAAGGCAGAGTGGTTGTTAAGGCTTAGCTATCTGTATCCAAGGAACAAAGTGTGCCAGGCGTCTCTTGCTGACTAGCAGCATACTTAAGATGATCATACCTGTGACACTTAACCAGAGTAGCTTCCAGAATGCACAAAAAAACTTTGCAAAACAGCTCCAAAGCCTAATATACTTAACCACAATAGGTAAAAGTTTTTCTAGCAACCTGTAGAAGGTCACACAGATAACTCCCAAGAATTCTTATTTAAAAGTCAGACTTTGTATTTGGGTAGTTACCTTATTTCAGTAGTCATATTTTCTCAACCACAAAAGCAGATAGATTCACACAGGATCCTAAGTGTTACTGTCTCTTATTAAGGTACACATGCAGAATTCTTTGCAAACATGAATTTTGGCAGCTAACAAGCATTTTCTGAACAGTCTTTAGAGATGCTATCGATAAAACCTTGAGAAAATCATGTTTATCATATGAAAAAGATATTAACATATATGTTCCTCAGACATTTCATTTGTGTTTGTAATGGTGCATTGGTCATAAGACATGACTTCCACTGCACTTTCCTAAATCCAAAAACAGGTTCTGTATTTCCACAAGAGGCAAAACCGTAGCTATATGTGATGGTCCTAGAATGTGATACAAAGGTACAGTGAATGTCTATCTAAAAATAAATAAATACATTAGCAAATAAAAAGATAAAACTGAACAGAAAAAAGATATGCCAGCCATGACCCAGATGTAAACTTGTACCTCATCTGTATTTCACTTCAGCCTCCATCAGTATGTGATCTTCATGAAAGACCACAACATTTCCTTTAAAACTGTAAATAGAGACAGTAAGCCCTGATAATAAGAAGAAAAACAAATCTTAGGGAACTCATATTGAGACATTTGCAATATCTGTGGACAGATCTGTGGATCCATTACTAGATTACTAACTCACCATGGTGAACGGTAGTAGCCATCCTTGGGTCAGGAGATTGACATGTATGTCAAAATGCTATAAGCACTGCATACTGACCTATGAGAAGTTGTGAACTAATTGTAGGTTAGAATGTGCCATAAACTGTCAATTCAAGTTGATGAGAAAAAGCTTTAAAAATGTGTCTCTTGTGATTTGTGGGAAGTCTCTGTGTCTCTGTACTTCTGGAGCACATATGTGCAATGAGTAGCTCTAATAGTATGTACCTGGGAAGAGAGTAGCAGCATTTATTCCCCCCCCCCCCCCAATATATGTGAGCATAGATTAGATCACTGTATTTGTTCACTGTGAAGATGAACTTTGCAAATTTGAGATTGGATAGGTACAGAGTGAAATTGTAGTATTGCTGCTCAGAATGTTTGGTTCTCCCATTTGAGTGGCTTCTTAGAGGAGTCTGATTGTGCTCTTTCTGTCCACATGAGGATGCATGCTGTTTATGGGCACCCTTGATAGGCTGGTATTATGTCTGAGATTAGTTTCTATGCCTTCATTTTGAGATAGGCTCTGGTTCCTTTGCAACACTAAAGTGAATACAGCAGGTAATTGGAGGATGGTTACATTTCTAGGTTGCGAAAACCTTTTGAATGCTGTAAGTTAAATATAAGCATAAATGGTGAAACGATAAGCTGCCATTGATGTACTACATGTGTTTGAAATTCAGCGACAGAGCTTTTGCTTTGAAGGACCACATCAGTGGATTTTATTTCATAGCCCAAAATGGTAATCACTAGTAAAGGCTTTGGCAGCATCCCTTTCTGTACTTCATATAGTACATTCATTACCCTCCGAGGTAAATGAAAAGAAAAATGAAATGAAGAATTTTGAAGTCTGCTTGATATGGGAGATATTATGAAGGACACTTAGTTTGCATAATGCAGTTGATTCCTTCATATTTTGACTGTTGAAAGTTGGAGATGGAGAATATATTTTCTATGGTCATTGCATCCTTAACATTTTAGTTTTACTGCAGTGAAAAAAGGGAACTGGCAGTTGTCAGTGAGAAGAAGTTAAAGTGCTCAGTGTCAGACAATCAAAATGAATCTCAGCAGGAAATAAATGCCTAAATAACCTTAAGGGGAAAGCTGGACATGGGCTAGGAGATTGTAAGACATATAGTAGGTTTTAACTGGAGTTGCATATGAACAACCCATGCTACTTTTTAAACCAGGCCAAATTTGAATTAAATACAGTATCCAGTAATGGAGATGACTTGGACTTAAAACATGACATAAGTGCTGAACAGTTAGCAAGAAGAATGTGAGATTTAATAAAAAGACCCCCAAATTGGCTGAGATAATGGTATGGCATATAAACAGTAAAATGGCAGAAACATGAATAGCTACAGCTTGCTGGGCTTGGCTTTATTGGCCTCTGAGTACTCATAAAAGCTGAAAAGTGAAGAGTCATGTGTATTCAGATGCCATGAAACTGAAACACTGGTATGTCCTTAAGGAGTCACTGGCATATTTCCCATTGCCCTCCACTGCAGGAGTTTTGATATATTATAAAATAAAGACGCTAGCTTGGCTGGGACTTTTTTGCAGTTTTTACTGAAGGGTTAGTCTGTGTGACTGTTTTATCCATTAGTTTGGATACCCCTGATATTGCCTTCTATTTTTGCCCTGTTCCTCATAAAATGTTTGATTTTCTGATAATGACTAAGGATTACAGTCAGTCAGTAATATAGGACATTAGAGGTCCTGCTTCTTATTGTTCAGTAGATCCATGCTGATGTAAAACCTGCTGTCCTTTTAATATTTTATGTGAATTAGAGCTGCCGTTTGTCTTTCAGCTTTTTCCCGGTAAGGGGTCGCCACAGCAGAACTCTGGTTCGCTAATGATTGGGAGTAGATTTTTTACGAAATGCCGAGGTGCCAGCTCGACGCCCAACCTTCAATGAAGGCATGCCCATTTACGCACGCATGTCTTTCGAATGCTACCCAACCATGGGGAGGACATGCAGACTCCACACAGAAGGCACTCCCAAGCCAAGCCGAGAATCAAACAGGAGAATCTCTTGCTGTGAGGGAACAACGTTACCACCATACCACCGCGGCATCCTATTTTAAGTGAATTAGAGCAATATTTAAAAAATGGCCCTGATTTTGAGCCTTTGTCCTCCATTATTTTTGGTTTGCTTAGAATTCTTGAGCAAAGTAGTTGAGAGGTAGGAATACATGCTATTTACCAAAACATGGTTTCATAAGACATCAGTGAGCTGTTGATACACCTGCAAAAAAAGGAAAGATTGTATTTGACCCCCAGGATTCAATAAACTCCTTGTAGAAACAGTGTTATTCCTACATGGAGTGAATGGTGTTTGTATTTGCATAGCCTTCTCAGCAGCATGCCATTCATATTAATGAAGGCACACTACTGAAAGTATCTGTGGACATGAACACTGAATGAGTGCAGGGGGTGTGTTGCAATAGTGTCTGCAGATCCAACATGCCCCCTACACTCTCAAAGTGCCATACAGCACTTTTGAAATGCTTTCAGTGTCTGTGGACACTGAAAACAACTAATAAAACAGTAAAACAGTATCCATGTACACTGAAAAAGTTAGTAGGAATTGAAATAAATGCAGAGGGTATGTGACTGGTATGGTCACATATCCCCTGCATTGTGAAAGTGCCGTATGGCACTTTACAGTGCTTTCAGTGTCCATGGACACTGCAGGCTGGAGTGTGAATGGGAAGCAATGCAGGGTGTGTGTGACAGGAACCGTAACACAACCCCTGCACTGTCAAAGTGCTGTACAGCACTTTACAGTACAAGTGTGTCCCAGATGCACTGCCATACCTCTAAACCTCTTAGTGCCCAAACTCTGGAAAAAGGGCAACCAATTGGGGGGACAAAGGTCCATAAATAGGGACATATTTGAAGTACAGCTCTCATAAACTTAGAAAGTTGATAGAGGAAGAGGGTTTGCATTAACATAGATTTACTGAAGGATTTGAAGTCTGAAACTCAAATTTATGCCATTATCTAGTGACTTCAATCCCAGGAGTGGCTCATGCTATAGGACTGCAGCCCCCCCCCCACCTTGAAATGGAGAAGAAGAGGGAAATCAAACAGAATGAACGGAAGAAAAAGAAAGATAAAATGAATGAGTCCCCGAACTCTACGCATGTGTGCCTGGAGTTCCTGGTACTCTTGCAGAACTCCAGACTGCTCTGCCAGTCAGTCCAGATAAGGGAGAACAGCATCTCTGCCCTGCAGCCCAGAAGTCTGTGAAATGATGATGTCTGCAGAACAAATGACACCAGACTACATCGTCAGCAGTCTGGTGCCCCCAGCCTCCTCTTGCGGGAAACCAGCATCATCAGCAGGCTGAGAAACCTACCAGAAGGGCCATTATCGTGCACAGGCTGAGGAGAACACTACTAAAAGTGGATTTACAGGCTGAGGAAGACACTACTGAAAGTGGATTTACAGGCACGGAGATGCTGAACTAATTTAGTGGATTTACAGGCTGAGGACAGGTACGGAAATGCTGGTGTGTGTGTGTGTGTGTGTGTGTGTGTGTGTGTGTGTGTGTGTGTGTGAAATGCCCCAGTCACTATATACTGGTGGCTAGAGAGAAAGAGAACACATGGTGGTGGGTCAAGAATACCTCAGGCTTGAACCCTGTACCTTGGATGCAAAGTAGCAAGGGCCTGAATTCCCTACCCACCACCAGTTGTAAAAAAAAGCTTGCAGATCTTTGCCTCATATTTGTTCTGTTCCTCATAAAATCTGTGGTTTCTGTATGTTTGTTTTTCCATGCACAATCAGTAGTGCAGTGGTGCACTGGTAGCATTATTGCCTGACAGCTACAGGTTTTCTGGTTTGATTCTTGGCTTGGGTGCCTTGTGTGTGGAGTCTGCATGTCCTCCCATCTTACAAAGACATGTGTTTCTCCCTGGGCCTCTGCTGAAAATTGACTTTTATTCCAAGTCAGACTTTCCTGGTTAACAAATGTTAAATAAATAAAAATAACAGGCATTTGAATTTCAGACTTCATATTCTTCAGAAAGTATATGGTAACACAAAACCTTTTATTCTAGACATGTTCTAAGTTTATAACATGGGTATTTGAAATTAGTCCCTATTTTTGGGACTGTTTCCCCCATTATTAGCTTCATCCAGGTTTTTTGTGCTAAGGTTGAGAGCTATGGTGAGAACTGAATTTGCTGAATATGTTTGGGGGCTGTATTCCCCCATTACTGGCTTTGTTCAGGTGTTTTGTGCTAAGAGCTTGACAGCTATGATGAAAACTGAATTCACTAAATGATAGCCATTTAAGTTTGTCTTCCTCTCTTTCACAAAACAGCTGATTTGGCATTGTGGTATGTTGCTCTGCCTGTTTTGCACAGGGTCCTGGGTTTAAGACTTGGCAGTGAAATGTATGGTGGTAACACAGCATTTTATTCTAGCAAATTTCCAACATTATACAAGCAATGTTTAAAATGTGCCCCTGTTTTTTGGGCTTTTGCCCCCCCCCCCCAAACACATTTTGGCTTTTTCCAGATTTCTTGTGCTACAAAGTTCAGAGATACAGCTGAGTGTCGAGTCGATTTAACAAGGAGCTGAAAGCTGAAGGGGAACAAAAGTTTATTGCTGCTTATGCTGAGTCAGCTTGCATTGTTAATAGCACAACAGGTTGTGTACTTGCTTTTGATGAAGTAGGGTGTGGGTTCTACTCCCACATTAGGCAAATACTGTGTTGTAAAGGGGGTGGATGCTACAGTCTTTTTTGGCGAAGATACCTAGTAACTATGAACCTCTTATTAGTTTGCCATCAATTCCCTATTGCAATACTACTAGCTTATCATTTTTTAATGCAACATAGGCAATTTATTCCTCAAGGGCAACAGGCATTTTATTTGTAGATGAAATGACATATAAAGTTGCTTGCTAGCAGCAACCTCCTCATTAGTTACAGATTTCTTTAATGTGGAATTTAGATGACTTTCACTTCTTTAGAGATTGGCCATATTTACTGATACTGGTGGACTGTAGAAGTTTGAGAAGACTTTTCTGATGTAAATGTTCTGAATTGGGCAGTTTTGTTATTATTGGTGTGTGGATTTTGTTTCATTGTTTACTGGAAAAATGTTCAAAACAATAAATTTAAAATGCTGTCTAACAACTGTATTGTATTATACAAGGAATATCATTTAATACTATCAGGAAGGTGTATCAACGAGCACGTGCATGTTTCGTTTTCAGGGGGCCTATGATTTGAAAACAGCCCAAGTTAATCTTTATCTGTCACTGGCAAAATGCATTTTCCTTGAATGTGGGTTTCAATGCTGTTTCAATGAATGTCAGTTTCTAGGGCAGAGAAGTTTTAATGCTAAGTCTATTTTCATTGTGAGACTGCATTGCTTTGTTTAGCAGATAGTGTTTGTGCTGTAAAATGCAAAATAAAACTTTCAAATGAAATCCAAATCATTGCAAAAGTAAAGCAGTATGCACATTACAGAGTTTATGGTAAATGGTGCAAAATAACCAAGAAATGGGACATTGAAATGGCTGCAGGGGGGAGGCTCCATTCGACCATGATTTTGTGAGGCGGGAAGAGCAGCAAACTCAAAGACAGCCCCGGCTGAACTATATCTCTCAACTGTCCACATTTTTTGCTTCTTATTTTTGGTTTGTTCCTCAAAATGTGCGTTTTTTTGGCAAATCATTTAGGAATGAAGTCACTAAATAATGACAGACATTGAGTTTCAGATGTCATAACCTTCAGAAAAATGCATGCTAAAGCAAGACCTGTTATTCTATCAACTGTCTTGAGTTTATACAAGAGCAATTTTTAGTACTGTTTGTATGTTCCCCGAATATATTTGGCCTTGTCCAGATTTCCTGCATTAAGAGTTTGAGAGGTACATGCAAATAAATTGCTTTATAGAATTCCAAACCTCTCAACTGTCCCGAATTTTGGCTCAAAATGTTGCTCTCCCCCTAATAATCCCTCTGCAAAATAGCAATTTTGGAAGAAAACGCGGAGGGTTTACAATTTTAAATAACTGTAATGATCAGAGTTATAGATTACTTTTATTTCAGAAATGCATGTAGATGCTCTTATTTTGTCAGCTGCTCAAGTTAACAGTACTAATATTAAAAAGGTGTCCCTTCTTTGCTAGATTCCCAGCTGTATTGTGTGGCAATTTTATACATTTGCATCACATGTCTGGTCCATTTTTCATAAAATTGTGGTTTTCAGGCAAATTAGTGGCGAATCATTAAAGATTAAAGTAAGAAAATAATGGCAGACATTTGAGTTTCAGATTTCATACCCTTCAGAAAATTCATACTAATTCAAGATCTACTACTAGTTTATTATCTTTCTAAGTTTATGAGAGCGATATTTAAAAATTGTTCTTTTTTTTGGGCCTGTGTCCCACTTCTATTTATGGTTTTGTCCAGATTTCTTGCTCTGAGGTTGGGTGGTATTAGCCATCACCGTCAGCCAGAGACATTTCAAATTGTAACATATTTGTTGCACTCCACTCTCCAATGTAGTGCCTTTGGATGTGTCCAAGCAAGGCAAGGAAAAGTTATGCAGTGTAGGTGTGCAGAGTATTCCTCCATCCAAGGCAGACCACAAGTATGACAGTGGCTTTTCATCTGTCCTTGATTTTGCAGAATGTTCTGTTTTTCTGTCATATTTTTATACTGTTGATTTATGCTTCTTATTATTCAGAAAATGCATGCTGTTGCAGTGTCCTGTTGCTCTTTGTTTAAGTAGCAATGCTTTAATGACCATCAGGTAAGCTTGTCAGAGATTGTAAGATACAAGTAAGCTTTAATAAGCATACTGTTAAAGAATTACCAACACTGAAAGCCTTTTTGTTGTTTCCATGCAGAGAATATTTACATAACTAGATAATGTATAAGCCTTAGGTATTGAAATGCATATGATATTATTTGTAATAAAGGACAGGATTACAGTATACAGTATTTTCAGAAGCTCATTACATTTGTTGGAGACTTGTAGTCATCTTTGCAGGCTTTACCCATAAACTAAACAGAATGTCAATCTATCATGTGTGGTACATAACTTGTGCAGTAATCCTTTAAGTAATTTATCTTGAGCTTGTTTCTTGTTTGCTGTGCATTTTTTACTTTGATCATGTCTTCCCCATGAAACAAGTAGATAGTTGTTATCAGGCAGCAGGTCTTTTTTGGATAAGAAACATTTTTACAAGTGGGGATATCACAGAGATTGCTACATTCAGCATGTTACTTGGTAATTTTATAAAGCTGAATATAAATTATAATTAGAACTGCTTTTGACTGGCATTCCATTAATGTATTTAAAAAGTAATTTATTTTTTCACGCCTTACAACCTTTGTGTTTCCATCTAGATATTAAGTAAGTTGTCATGTAGCCAATGCACTGAAATATTGTTTTCTTCTACACTTCATTTTGTCTTGATTAGACTCTTGTACTGATGGTTTGGCACCCAGGGTAGCGTATTTAATTAAAGTTCCTGTTGTTGTGGTTTTGAGCATAGCTGCACTCCTTTTTAGTTGGCCACAACCCTTCCCATTAGCCCCGCCCATTCAGCTGTCTCCTGCAGCCCCCCTTTAATTTGAAGTCACCAGCTGCCTCTGTTCAATCCTGAGATCATCCCACTGATTTGCAGAAAACCATGAATGTTATAAGGAACAAAACAAAAATAGGAGACAAACATCTGGACAGTCTGCGATAATCTAGACAGTTGAGAGGTATGTAGACACCTCAACCTCTTCCATCAAGAAATCTGGATAAAGCCATAAAATAAATGTAGGACAAAGGTCCCAAAATAGGGCAAATCTAAAACATATTTTACACACAAACTTAGAAAGTTGATAGAATGACAGATAGTGAATTACCAAAAATGAAGTAGCATTAGTATTAATATATGTAATTAAAGTGGTTGTATTAACTTTTTTCCCATTATAAGTGACGTTTAAGTGTAGCTGAGTGGGTTGGCGAGTCATGGTGCTTTGCTCAGCATTGCCTAAACATCTCATACAAGCTAAATACAAATGTATAACTTAAGTCCTCAATTGTGAGATAGCGTACTGGTTAGAGTTCCAGCTTTGCATACAGAAGTTTACAGTTCAAGTACCAACTCAGGCCCTTCATTTTTACATGGAAAAGCATTGTTAATTTTTTTTTTTTAAATGATGTAGTAATTTATATTTGTTAACCAGGGTAGTGTAGCTGGTCCATAATTGAAGTATCAGTGGATATATGCTGTGAAATCCCCATGTAAACACAGGTGTCCCATACAGTACCGTCACACCCCAAGGTAATGTCATGTAAGCAAATAGGGGATGTTATGTAAAGTGAAATATATATACTTAATAATATGCCCATAATGAGTAATTAATGTCCAATATAAAACTGTTTTTGAACTCAAAACTGAGCAATGCTTAGCAGCACTCAAATCTACTTAGCTAGTTTCAGCATTGCTTAGAAGTCTATTCTAAGCAGTGTTCAGCCCAGCTGAGCAGATTTGCACACTGCTAAGCACTGCTCAGCATCTACCCCTTTAAGCATTGCTCAACTCAGCTTAGCGGGTTTGCGCACTGCTTAGCAATGGTCAATATTTTCAAAATGGTCCAATGATGGCAAAGGGTGGGAATATGGCCTTATTTAAACCACACAGTTGAGAATACAGCCAGAACATGTTGTAGTTTGATCTCTGCAGGAACTATGTCTGGTGTTGGACAGACAGTGTGCTTTTGGGTGCAGTGCTGGGACATCTTGGAGTCCAGGGTCATGGCTGGGTTCCTTGTTAAAGACCATGACCACAGACTGCTGCAAGGCCAGTACCAGGGCTCACAGTACAAAGCAGAGGCCTGGGACCATCTGACAAGTGATCTCACCAGTGCTACTGGAATCTACTAAATGGGTGAGCAGGTACAGCATCATTATACTGACCTAAAGCATAGGAAGAGGGTGCTCTAGGCCCAGTAGATCCAAGAAGCTCAGTACCAGAATTCCCAGGAGTTTGTAAGTATCAATAGCTGTACCAAATTCTAGCCTGAGTATATGATAGACAGGTATGCATAATGTTTGTTTTTCCCCTACAGCTGCAGTGGAGAGGGCAAGCAATGTGGAGGCCAATGCAGACTGACTGTCAAGGCTGCACTGACAAGCTGGTGAGTACAGATCTATCTTGCAGTATATAGTGCAAAAAATAAGAAGGAGTACTTTATTTACTGCCAGTTGGTATAGTATGTTCTGTGTCTTCTCAATAAATAAAGTTTGTCAGACTAATATTGATCTACAGGATATGCAGTTATAAAGCACTATGTCATGTTACTGAAATAATGATTTATACCACAAACTGTTGTGTTTACTCTGGTATGTTGTTGTAGAAATAGAATGTGTACAGGTTCTTCACAGCAAATATGGCTTTGACAGCATATATTACCTCAGGTTGTTTTGAGAACCAGCTATTATGCAAAATTGTAGATTGTGAAGCTGTAAAACTAGATATAAATGAAATATAAAATATGTCCTGCACTAAGATCTGAGCCATGAATAGTAATGTGTAATGTATTATACCGTGTACCTGCAGCATGCCTTGTGCTAACCTTTGCTTTCCAGACTGTAGTATCTCAAAAGAGTAATACACAACACACTAGCTATCTGTCATGCATGAATCTCAGGATTACAAGGTCAGACTGTCTAACCCAGAGAGTATTAAGCAGAACTCAGTCAGCCAAGAGACAGCAGCTCCCCAGTAGCTCAATGTGATGAGAGATAGCTTTGTTGTTCATTTTTGCACACCCAGACATGGTTTAAATCCAGGGAGTGGTACTAAGATGTGTGCATATTTACACTCAAGAAATCTTGAATATTTGCAGAAACAGTCAGGTAGTGTTAACAGATACTTTCTCCACAGGTAATACAGGTAAAGAAATGTTTGTAGTGCCTGTAGGAATGTTATACTAATACACCATGTGCATCTGTTCCACTGTCCAATGTCATGCCTGCAAATGACAGCAGGATAGGTACATACACCATGCACTCTTCCCGATGCAGGTCTCTCACATGTCACGTTGTCATGGCTAGTGCTCACTGCTGCCAAAAACCTTGGACACAGGTAGGAATCCAGGTAAAGCATGTCAGTAGCACACTCACACAGCATTAGTGCAGGGTACCCCTTCTTTGTCATATATGTAACCCTGACATGTACAAGTCGCTTCTAGTCATGTACCCAGAGTTGTCACAGTTTGCCCCATACCATTCAAGGTTGAAATTTTAACAGGTATGTATGTGCTACAGAAGCTATGAACCATAGGTAGATGTAAAGTGAGGGCAGACCTGTAGAGTATTGAGCACTATTGTTGTGAAAAATAAAAGCTTATACAGTTGTTAATGGACTTTTTTCCCCCCCACCCCTTATCTGCATCACTAATTATTATTCATATACTACGGGTATGTCTTTCTCAAAACCTAATGTTGGGACTTGTGTTCTATTATTGCTCATATATTTAATTGGTTGCATATTGACATACCATGTTCAAATACCATTGTTGGTGGCCTGTTGCTGTCAATGTAACTGGCATGGTGTTACAATGCTTACTGTTGTTCCATTTATGCATGTGTTCTGTTTGCTATGCAGCTGTTTCAAATCTATTGTTTTGGGTTCATTTGAGCGAATTTTGACATGTTGTGTTCATGACTAACAGATAAATCTTGGAAAACCTCAACACCATAGCACATTCGGGAAGGCAGTTCCCAGTGGATCTACCTATCCCACCTCATCTGGCCATGGCACTGGGCCCCAGCATGTTTGGGACCCAACCTGGATCTTCCTCCTTTGCTGGTCCTGAACCACCTTGGGGTGAAACCACCTCAGGGGATGGGGCTCACCCCCCCAGATGTGGGAGCCCGTCACCTGCCGCAAGTTCTGGGGTATGGTGTGTAGTGTCATCTGCTCAGAGTTGGATGGATGGCTGAGCCAGATGGAGGACTGCCTGGTGCACCTTGAGGAGCAAGCTGCCCCTGTTGTCCAGCCCCCAGCACATCCACCTTTGGGGCTGTGAAGGTGTAGTGGTGAATGCCCATGGGTGGGGACCTCAGTCCCACTGTTTCCATCTGAGGGCACATGGACTTCCAATTCCCAAGCACCCTCCCTGTCCAAGGTGTTTACTCCCCTCATGTGTTATACACTGCCCCTGTCTGGTGTCTTGTTTGTCTTGTCTATCTACAAAAGCAACCTCTCCTACTCAAACTACCTCCACAAATGTACATACAACCTATCCCCAACATCCCTTTTTCACCTTAAAAAAAAGGACATCTGTCCCCACAAAAAAAATTATGTCCCATACATAGCTCTCAATTTCAACCCCATATATACTGATGTAAATCAATTCACCCTTGAATTACTCAAGCAATGTATGTCACCCACACCCCTCCCTGTGTGGCGTGGGGCTCTAAATTATAAATTGTCCACATCATTCACAGCTGTTGCTGCAGAAGAAATGGAGAGCTATGGTCCTTTCTTACACCCATCCTGCACATCCCTAGCTGGTTTTCCTAATGTTTTTCCCCCTGCTTGCCCCCATTTCACCACTTTCCTGACACCCTTTTTTTCTTTTATTTTTTTTTCAAATTAGTGTAGGTTTAAGTGGGAATAAGCACTGCTAAGCAAAGCTAAGGGGACTTAAGCATCTCTTAGCATCGCTTAGCTTCATGAAAAAAAGCACAAACCTGCTTACAACTGCTTAAAACTGCTTTAATCAGTCTGTCTCTATCAGCCCTTGTTCTGCCCAGCAATAAAATAATCAGCCCTGCCAAGTCTCGGACTCAGGACCCTGTGCACTACAATCATAGCAATGTGCCGCTACACCATCCGGGCTGTGGGAATTGTAATGCTTTTACAAATATATCATGCATTACAGTCATTTAACATAAGATGAAAAATACACATCCCTGGCAAGTCTTAAATTAGGACCCTGTGCACTCCAGTCACAGCGGCTACCACTACTCCACATGAGCTGTGTGAATTAGTAATGCCTCTGTAAACATATCATGCAGGATGGTCATCCAACATTAGGGAAAAACCTGTGGAATTAGTAATGTTATACACACACACACACACACACACACACACACACACACACACACACACACACACACACACACATACACACACATATATCTATATATATGTATATATATAGTTATATATATATATATATATATATATATATATATATATATATATATATATATATATGGGTTCCCTTCATAATTTCGAAATACTGAAATCCCAAATTTCAGTATTTTGAAATTATACCACTGACACCTTGAAATCCAGAAACACCAGAAGCGCGAAATTCAAAATCTCAAAGTACGGAGATTTTGAATTAACGCTTCTAGTGTTGCGGTGTGTGAATAGTTAGGTGTTAGTTTGGGTATGTATGTCTGTGTAAGTGTGTGGTTAGGGGCTTTAGTGTATGTCAGTGTGTGTTGTGACTGTGATGTCTGTGCGGAGGGACTGTGAAATGTGTGGGTGTGAGTTACCTTTGTGTGTCTGACTGGGCGATCTTGGAGTTAGTATATATAAGTAGTTGGGGGGTTGAAGCCCCCCACATGGGGGTTTCAGGGGGTCTTGCCCTCCTGCTTATATGTGGTCTAGGTTTGTCTGTGTGCTTGTGGGGGGAAGTTGTGTGTATGTTTCTGTGTGTGCTCTACATGTAGTGTAGGCTCGGGATTTTGAGTTTCGCGATTATGGGTCTTTGGGATTTGAAGGTTTCGGCTATGTAATTTCGAAATACTGAAATTCAAGATTTTAGTATTTTGAGATTTCATAGTAAACCCATAGATATATATGGATTTTATAAGCTTAGAAAGTTGCTAGAGTGTCATGGTTTGTTTTAGCATATATTCTCTGATAGATTTCAAGTCTGGAACACAAATGATTGTCCTTATTTAGTGACTTCAATGCTCACATCACCCCAGTGATTTTTTAGATATCTACATAACTCTTTTGGAGAACAGACAAAAATATGAGCCACATATCTGGACAGTCTATGAAAATCTGGACAGTGGAGATGTATGAGTGCAGTCATGTAACAGAAGGGAACAAACACTGAGAGCTTCCAACTATGTCATCCAGCACCTTCTGAACTAGAGTCAGATCAACACAACACTACACCAAGTCAGCTCTGGGGAATTGCTCATGCATTTGCAAATATAACATGAACCACAGGGATGTAACTGTAGGGAAAAACAGACATCAGTGAGAAATTGTCTACCCACAATCATTTGCACCACAGCCACAGCAGCATACCAGTAAGCCAACTGACTTCTACAGTATAACAACTGTTTGAACAAATGTATCCTGATTGCCAGTCACACACTACTCCTAGATATACTGCCCCAAATCACAGTGTACTTGGAATCCTGAGGTGTTAAGGGACATGTCTCAGTCTGCCCCTACAGACATATGCAGCTGATAGACCACCAGCAACTGTAGCAGCATGCACAGTCAGATAGAAAAGGATCTATGACACTCACATCTGCCCCTCCCTCTACTCAGCCCAACAAACATTTACACACTACAGTGCTACACAGTCTTGACAGTCTGTTAACAATGGCCAGACATACCTATCTCTCAACTGTGCAGATTTCCACAAAATGTCCAGGGTTTGGGACCGTACTTATGGCCTCTTCCTTATAACATTTCTGGGAGTCTGCTAAATCTCTGAGATGATATCAGGAATGAAGTCACTAAATAATGATATAACATAACTCTGAACCTCGAACCAAGACAGAGAATATGGAACTTAGTGCCAATAAAAACCAAAAATACCAAAAGCAAAGCCCTAATAGGAAATAAGGCTGCAGGCACTGTTACGTAGGGTTTATTCAGGAAACACAAAATCATAAACGCTGACAACACTCCACACTGCGTTTTCGTTCCATGATTGACTTCATCAGACAACCTAACCCTCACAAATCCACACTCTTAAATACATTAAACACATCCAATTAACACATAATTAGCATTCAATTAATTAGCTACAGGTGTTCATAATAAACTATAAGTTGAAATGGAAAAGACATACATCTTATCACACAAATAAAATACATAGTAAAAAAACTTTACTGATGATAAAATATATCTAAATCTAAACATTTCATAAGACACTCTATGCTAATATAATGAAACCTGAAAATATGCATATACAAATATAAATACTATATAAATAATGATAAAAAGTTTGATTTCCAAGGAACAATAAAAACTCAAAATACATAAATAGTAGTTTGGCGCCATCAACTGGAAAAAACAGTAACTATCCTAAAAACATATTTTTATAATACAAATAAAAAATGTATATCAGTTCATAGTATAAAAAACATAATAGCTGGCATATTCAATTTAAAAAGCATTCGATCTATCCTTCAATGTTAATAAATTTGATAAATAAGAAAATTTTAACCATAAAATTGTTGGGCATAACAAACATCACTTTTTTTTAAAAAATGTTTAAAATGTTAAGAACCTCTTATAATTTAGCTGCCCTCATTTTTAATACCGGAGTTATGGAAATAACATCATTCAGGCCTGGTGGTTTATTAGCCTCCAGGTGCAATTGCCATAATAACTCCTTGTATTCTATGGAAGTCTCCCATTGTCCACCTCTAATATCTTTCTCGACTACTTCTAGGACAAAAAAGTTATACACAGCTGAGGGACAATTGGTTATATGTCTACATAATGCATTTTTTGGATTGTTTGTTCTTATTTCATAATAATGTTCATAAATCCTATTTTTTAACTTCCTTTCGGATTTTCCAACATAAAATGCATCACATACCTTACATAAGGCAATATAAATAATACCATTAGTATCACAATTAGAGAAGTACCTACTCTCAATAAATATATCCCTACTTTTTATATATATTGCCTTATTAGCGCATATATGTGTACATTGTGAACACTTACCACATTTAAATGTCCCTACTTTAATTCTTTTATTCCTATGGGTTACTTTATTTCCTTCCAAAATGGATTTTAAATTCCTACCTTTTCGATAAGTACATCTCAATGGGTCTATAAAAAGGTGGTTAAGGTCAGATAGTTCCCCAAACTTTGTCCATTCTTCCTCCAGAATCTTTCTAATCTGTACAGCCTGTCCACAATAATCTACTAAAAAGTTGCTCTCTCTTTCCAAATTTTCATTTGTGCTCTTAGAAATTCCCAATATATTGTTGGTCCTACCTAGAATGGGTTCAAATCTCCCCATTCTACCTTCCCTTACTTCCTTCTCTATGTTCTTGATCATTTCTGGTGGATACCCTCTTTCCATAAACATTTTATACAATATATCACATTCCTTATTAAAATCAATATCCCTCGACGTCATTCTGCTTGCTCTTACGTACTGTCCCTTCACTATTCCTTTCTTCTGGTGATAAGGGTGTGCGCTTCCAAATGACAAATAGGAATTAGAAAATGTTGACTTTCTGTACACCTTAGAAAAAAAACCAGATTCACTTTTCCCCACATTTATATCCAAGAACTTTAATTCATTTTTATCACATTGATAAGTAAATTTTAAAAAACTAGTAGATTCAGAAATATGTTTAAAAAATGCTTGAAATTCTTCATCCGTGCCAATCCATATAAAACACATGTCATCAAGGAAGCGCTTATACAACTTCCAACATGAACTAAAACTTGAATTGATAATGAATTTATTTTCCCAAGTAGAAAGTATAATATTCGCATATGTAGGGGTGCATCTGGCACTCTTAGCTACCCCTCGAATCTGTTTAAAAAATTCTCCTTCAAAATAAATGAAATTATTAGTAAGCACTACTTCCATAAGTGTAAGGATCAAATAAAACTCATTGTTGTCAAACTTCCCATAATTGATCAAGGCTTCTTCAAATAACTTCATACCTTCCTCTTGAGGTATAGAAGAAAATAAATCAATAATATCAATAGTATAGAATGTAATATCTTTATCAAAAACTTCTTGGGATAATTGCTGCAAAAGTTGCCATGAATCTTTAACCACACCTGTCCCTGTAGTGGAAAGCCCCTTCAGTTTAATATCAAGCCATTTGGCTAAGGGTGCTGTAACCGAATTTTCTGAGGCCACTATTGGGCGCATAGATGGACTAATGATACTTTTATGTACCTTAGGTACTCCAAACATAGTCGGTACAGTAGGTTTTTCAACATGCAAATAGTGGAACGTTTGCATATCAATTGAGCCTTCTAATAATAAATCATTAAGGGCCAGATAAACTTTCTTATTCCCAATATTTATCTCATTTAATGAGGCTCTATTATATCTTTCTTCATTATCCAGTATTTCCATCATCTTTTCTTCGTACCATATATGGTCCATTACTACCGTCCCTCCCCCTTTATCTGGCTTAGATATCCTGATTGTTTTATCATTACTTAAACTATTAAGTAAAGTGTTTTCTTCTTTGGATAAGTTGAATGCTATTTTATTCCTACCTAGCTCTTTTCTTATCCTTTTTTCCATTACTGCCTCAAAATTCTTTAATTGTGGGTGCAGTGGGGGGTTGTAAATACTTCGTCTCTTCAGCCTTACATTTCTATCCTTATTAACATTCTGACCATAATATAAAATCTCAAAGTTTTTCTTCCTGAGAAACAATTTTAAGTCGATCAATACTTTCCTAATATCTGCTTTTCTATTAGGTACAAATTTTAAACCTTTAGAAAACAATTTGAAATGTTTTTCTTCTATACTTAAATGGCTGTAATTATAAATATTATAGCCCAAAAGGCTATGAAGTGGTCCTTCTACCTTAATCTGTTCATTACTATTAGGAACAACAGACTGATATTCAACTACCAACGTTGGTATCCTTTGTTGTAATTGCCCTGAAAACCCCCCCTCCCCCCTCTCTGAAAATTCTGTTGGTGGTTAGTCTGATAATTCCTAATTCTTTCTGATCTTCTCAGTGGAGGGTACTCTGATAAGTCATTTATATCCCCTATTTCATTGTTCACACAAATTTCTTCGTTATTGTGTTGTTCATTATCAGACCATTTAGTTTCAAAACCCTCATAGTTCAAAACATTATTAAAATAATTACGGGGTTTGGGGTAGCTAACTTTATTCTTGTAATCCTGCATATCCCTCTCCAACTTTCTACTTTTTCTTTGAAACACATTGTATATACTTCTATCAATTCTTTTTAATGTGTCAAAATACATTTTCTGACATTCATCTATAGAAAAAAATAAGTCCTTGGTAATTTTAACATTCACATCCTCAATAACATTATTTAAAAAATCAATTTCCCTCTCATTCTCCTTAATCATAACTTTTAAAACCTCTAAACCACATTTGTTAAAAATACTGACTAATTCTAAATGGAAATCACTACCTTCTATTACTTTGTTTGGGTACTTACAAACTCTTAGTCCTTTAGGGACTATTTCCAACCTTAAACATTCTTTTAAATATACATTTTCCAATTCCAAGTTCTTAAATTTAAACAGTATTTCATCTAGTTTCTTAACATTAGACTCAAAAGATAAATTACTATCATTTACATAAGTCATAGGCGCATTCTTGTCATTAAAATTATACTGTTTATGCAACACATTGTTAAAGTCTATATTGTACCTCTGTCCTTCTGTACTCATTCTTGCTGCTCGAGGCATTGCTGCTTTAATATTAAATCCAACATTCCTGCTTCCTAAACCAACCTGTTTAGGTTTAGTGGACAAAGGCAGTCTATTAATATTAGCATCATCTGTCCTTGTATTTGTAAAGGTAAGCACATCGCTGGATGCATTAAGAAATACAGAAGGCAGTTCCTTGTCCAAATCAGCTG
Organism: Protopterus annectens; assembly: GCF_019279795.1. Taxonomy (NCBI): domain Eukaryota; kingdom Metazoa; phylum Chordata; order Ceratodontiformes; family Protopteridae; genus Protopterus; species Protopterus annectens. Next base: position 690,993,410 of record NC_056746.1, read on the forward strand.
ATCTGTCTAGCACTGCCCCATTGAGCAAACCTTCCTCCGCTTTCTTCCTACGATGCATCATACCCATGCCATTATCATCGTCAACTCCTCGGTCTAAATGTTCAAAGCCACCTCTCGTTAGCGTTTGCTGTTTTCTGCTTCTACACGGCAAGGCATACGCTATCTCACCTCTCCCTCTCATTTCCTGATTACATGGAAATTCACTCGACGACGTTAGCGTAGGTGATTCCCTCTGTGTAAGCAACTCAATTAGTTGCGTAAGCTGTTCGGAAAGTTTATCCAATTTACTATGTTGTGTACCTTCATCCAACGAACTCCTATTGCTCTGCTCACCCTCCTCCATATCCACAAAACCACGAACCAAGACACAGAATATGGAACTTAGTGCCAATAAAAACCAAAAATACCAAAAGCAAAGCACTAATAGGAAATAAGGCTGCAGGCACTGTTACGTAGGATTTATTCAGGAAACACAAAATCATAAACGCTGACAACACTCCACACTGCGTTTTCGTTCCACGATTGACTTCATCAGACAACCTAACCCTCACAAATCCACACTCTTAAATACATTAAACACATCCAATTAACACATAATTAGCATTCAATTAATTAGCTACAGGTGTTCATAATAAACTATAAGTTGAAATGGAAAAGACATACATCTTATCCCACAAATAAAATACATAGTAAAAAACTTTACTGATGATAAAATATATCTAAATCAAAACATCTCATAAGACACTCTATGCTAATATAATGAAACCTGAAAATATGCATATACAAATATAAATACTATATAAATAATGATAAAAAGTCTGATTTCCAAGGAACAATAAAAACTCAAAATGCATAAATAGTAGATTTCATTTCAACTTATAGTTTATTATGAACACCTGTAGCTAATTAATTGAATGCTAATTATGTGTTAATTGGATGTGTTTAATGTATTTAAGAGTGTGGATTTGTGAGGGTTAGGTTGTCTGATGAAGTCAATCGTGGAACGAAAACGCAGTGTGGAGTGTTGTCAGCGTTTATGATTTTGTGTTTCCTGAATAAATCCTACGTCACAGTGCCTGCAGACTTATTTCCTATTAGTGCTTTGCTTTTGGTATAACTCTGAACCTCTTAGTGCAATACATCTGGACAAAACCTGACATATTTGGGGGACACAGGCCCAAAAATAGGGACATATTTTAAATAATGGTGCTATAAACTTAAAAAGTTGCAGGAGTGATAGGATTTGTTTTAACATAAAGTTTCTGAAGGACATGAATTCTGAAACAAAAACGGATGTCAGTATTTCTTGACTTCAATTCACAGATTATTCTAGTGAATTGCCAAAAAAAAAATTGTCTGGGGAACAGACCAAACATAAGAGGCTAACCTCTGGACATTCTGTGCAAATCTGTACAGTTGAGAGGTATGTCATATATATATATCAGTGTCAGACTTCAAATCATGCAGAAAATGCATGTCCAGACAAACCCTGTTAATCTAGCAATTTTCAAACTCTCTAACAGAAATACTTACAATCTGTCCCTAATTCTGGAACTTTCTCCCCCATTTTGTGGGCTTTCTCTACATTTCTTGTTCTAAGATGTATTTCTACCTACCCTCTGTGATGCTGTACCTCCCACACCTTCATAATGCTCTCCTCACAGGTAAGGAAAAAGGACAAGGCCCACATGAAGGACTTAATTATAGCACTGGGTTGCCATGCCATTGGCTAATAGAAAAACAACAGAGCTGTTCTGGATGCACTTAGCAAGTGGGATACACCAATTGGTTTACAGGTCATCACCTGCTCATGAGCATTACCCACAAAAGGCAAGCTACTGCCTATGCAAAACAGGTCTGAACCTTTCTACACAAAGTCAGACTGCGACTACAGAAACCTACACATTTGCATTACTTTGAAACAGAAAGCTCTGCAGCACTGTAACAGGTATGTCAAACAATTAAACATGTAATGGAATGCCGAAGGGGGATGCAATAATGAGAAATAAGATGTTAAAAAATAGGTCTCAACAAGACTTGCTGGACTGATATTTTGCTGTCCGTCACCTATGGCCATCCATGATGGCTCTGTCTGCAGTGACATAGAGCACAGCTCTGGACCCTGAGTCACCCCAGAAAGCTCACATATGACAACTACTGGAGTGTCTGTTGTACAATACTGACTGTGACATTGCCAGACCAGCTACCTGGGATGTTGTAAATATTCATATGTCACTTGTGAATGCTACCATGATACATATGCTTGTCTTACAAATGTAAGAGTCCTATATAGGGTATGAGCATAGTAAACAGCTGGCATAGAAGTGTGTCTTGAACTGTATGTTATATACCTTTCAACTGTCTGGAGTTTTACAGACAGGTTACATGTTTGCCCCATATTTGTAGTCATTTTCTCATACAGTTGTGTTTTGTCTGGCAAATCACTGCAAATTAGAAAAGACTGAAGTCATAACATAATAGGATACATTTTAATGTCAGATGTCAAAGTATTCTTGTGAATGCAAAATCTACTTTGCTATCAACTGATTAATTGTGTTACAGCAATATTTCTAAAGTGTCACTATGTTTGGGCCTTTGTCCCCATTTATATGTACCTTTGTCCAGATGTCTTGCTCTAACAGGTTGAGAGGTATGACTGAGCTGCAAGAGTGTAAACACAGTGTGCCAAACTGACCAAAAACAGAAATCTATATCAAGTATTACCTGTGCACATGTATGTAGTAATACTAGTAGCTGGAAGCCTCAAACATACAGACACGAGTTGAAAAATGTCAGGTAAATATACTGTACTTGTTTTACAAATGTGTAATCTGAGTTTCAGTGCATCAAAGAGGCATACATGTCTACAGCAACAGGTTGTTGTATTGCCTTGAAACATAAATTATTACTAGTTTGATTATAATTACTAGCTTGAAATTGGAGAAGTGTTTAACTGTGCCATGACTTTGTGTCCAAGCCTGCACCAAACATCTATATGAGCACTGACAAAGCTGTATGGGCACACCAATACCTGACTGGAGAAAATAATCTCCCCAAAGGTAGATTAAACCTCTGTGGTGTACAACAGCAATACACAAACCCCATAATCGGTGGAAATATTGGCTGTACAGGGCCAAGAAGGAGCAGGTGCTAAATTGGAACCAATCTCACCTTTGTCTGAACAAGCAAATAAGGTCAAAGGTGAATTACTCTAAGGCTAACTTTGAGTGCAGATTGGACACATCCTCCAAGGCCAATCATAAGGCCGTCCACACATATGTCTGCAATCTCAGAAGTAACATCCAAATCTGCTCTGTACTGCAGGTCAATAACACCACATACACATACAGCAGAGATATAGCCAATCTGCTGTAGACAGGTAAGTAAAAACCTCACCCCCCTGTCCTACCATCAGTAAAGGACGACATGCACAGCACCTGAGCCCTCCCCTCATCATCAGAGAGCAGGTCCGTAATGCCCTCTCAAGGGCAACAAACTGAAGTCTGCATGGGACCTGATAACATCCCTGGCTGCATCCTACATAAACCCAGGCATGAGCTCTCAGCTCCATTGCACACGGTAGTCAATGAAAGCCTAAGCACCAGTGTTATCCCATCTGCATGGAGGACAGCCACTGTCATCCCTCTACACAAAGGTGGAGCATCCACTGATGCAGTCAGTCCTATGCACATCAACCTAACTAGCCTGATCTGCAAGACCATGGAAGGCATTATCAAGGACCTTATAAACAGGGACATCAACAACCTAAAAATGCTTCAACCAAGAAAGTTTTGTATTGTCAAATAGAGATCAGGCCTGTTAAACCTGGTCATCTGATTTGAAGCGGTCAACACACACATGGACGAGGGGAAGACAGTGCACACTGCCTACCTTCACCTAGCCAAAGCCTCTGACAATAATCCCCAGTTGGTCATAATATATAAGCCTACACAGCTAGGCATCAATTTGTATGTTACCAGATGGGTAGCTAACTGGCTCAATGATAGTACCCACTCAAAGTATTGGAAGCCACCCCTAGTAGCAGACCCTTAAAGAGCAGTGTACCCCAAGGATCTGTCTGGGGGCCTCTACTTTTGAGATATACTGTTCTAAGGTGCAAGACAAAACCAGTGGTCCTTGGCAGACCAGGTTTACAGATGGCTGTAAGCTGGCCACTGTCTTACATCCCCCTAGTGATGTGAGCATCCTTCAGGAGGCTCTTACCCAATTAATGACTGGTGCCAGAAGCATTGCCTCAAACTGAATGCCAGGGACTGCATCATTATCCCTGTTGTGATAGATGTCATCCCCATTAGTTATGACAGTAATAAGAATGTACTGAGCATGCAGTCAGGCGTGACATGACTTGTGCACCAAGGTTGATAGCAACTTGACAGTTTCCCGCCACATTGACACCATTGTACAGAAGGCTGTCTACCTGGTGCACTTCACAAATAAGGGTATGTCATCCAGGAACCAGGAGGCCATAGCATCCCTGTACTCTTCCATTATCAGACCTATTACCTAGTACAGTGGCTCATTTGGCATGTACCTTGCTAACCACATGCAGCAGTTGCAGAGAGCACAGATGTTCCTGACTAGAAAAATCCAGGGTCTGCAACACCTATCCTATACAGATAGGCTGAACGCCCTGTCACTCTACTTAGTGTCATACAGACTGATCATAGGTGACATGTGTCTGGCTAACAAGGCCATTTCCAAACCAGCCTTGCTGGAGTGCATGCATATCTGTAAGACAAACCCCACTCACGCAACCTGCACGCAAGGCCCTCACATGGTCTGTGACATGAATAGTACTTGTTGGTGGGATAGATTTGTGTCTCAATCAATGCACTGTCTGTAAAATACATTCCCTCCCCATGTCTAGCAGAATACCCCCTGTAGCCTACTTTCAGAAGAAGCTGGATGACTGCATGGGAAGCACAAAGGACACTCCTGGGATCCCACCTGTGTCCCAGCTGGACAGGGGAAACAGGTGCTGACTTTGAAGGGACATGGGCAAACATCTGGCTTAGTCTCATGAGAACATCTGGTCTAATAGCCCAGTATAATCCTATTAACCTATGCACCTATTACTTTACACATTTCCTGTATGTATTGCAGACTGTCCTGCAATGCTGTCATATATGAATCCCCATGAGTTTGAACTGTGTAGTTACTGCATTGTTGGAGTATTCTCTTGTTCCTTTATTAGTTATTGTCACATATCATTACACCTTGTCATTATGTCAGGTCTGTATAGCACTACGTCAGCTCTTAGAGTACTTGCATATGCACAGGGTAACATTGTATAGCTCAGTGCAATAGTCTTGCTCTGGATCACATTTACCATTTTGCTAATAGGCTCATCACACAGTAAGATCTGTCACCCATTGTTGAGGGCCTTACAGTAGCTGTTACAGAGATGGATTGTGGCAGTCAGAACTACCTTAAAGTATGGGCTGAAGGGCCCATAGTTAGCAAAGTTGTGTCAGACTTTAACAGGTGTGTGCGTGTGTGTGTGTGTGTGTGTGTGTGTGTGTGTGTGTGTGTGTGTGTGTGTGTGTGTGTGTGTGTGTGTGTGTGTGTGTGTATCTGCATGTGTGTATTTTCAGACTGGAAGCCAAGAGGTTAGTTGTTTTTTTTTATTATTATATATTTTTTTTCAGAATGAAAGCCAAAGGGACAACTTTTTTTTTTTTAAAGATTATGTGGAATTACTTAATAAGCTTGTGTTTTTATACATGTCCTACTCAAATAGCAAAGTGTATGTGTGCATCAGCTACTTGGCCAGGGACCCGGAGTACTAGTTGGACAGAGAGGGTGACAGATGTTTTGGATTTACTGCTCTGGTGAGATGTTATCCTCGTAGGTATGCCAGTGTGGAGTGTTATTGGGGTTATGGAGAGACAGGGATAAATGATCCCCACACTGATTGTGACATCTGTGTGCTCTGAAGGGTGATTGTACTTTAATGTGCATGTACTTGTCATCCTGCCATTGTGTACATCCCTCACTGGTGGTAGTGGTAGTGGTGGGTATTTAGGCTCCCTGATGATTAGGCCAGTGCAAGGGTGACACACTGACTGTACATACTGGTGGATACAGATGGCCTATCACATCATGTACCGTCAATGAGCCACTCTTAGTCTGACAATGTCAAACAGGGTTATTTCACAGATTGTCCAGGTCTCATTGACCATTCCTGACATACTCTGCCTAGGTGAGTGTGTACTCCACACCTGTATCTGATTGCCTCACACCTATGGCTAGCATACCTGGTGACTCCTGCAGCAGGACAGCAAGTTATAGGTAGTAGTAGTGGGTCAGCAGAAGTGTGTACATACTGAGCATACAATGTAAAGGAATGGATACAGTACCAGATACCCAGGTACCACCACTGTGCTCCCAGGGGTCTGGCTTGCCACACATACATTCCCCAAACTATGTGGACAAACATCATGTATTGTTCAACTGGTGTGCAGAAATACAGATTTGTCTGGCAGTGGGGTCTACATCTCTCAGGCACATGTACACATTCCACAAACATCTGGGTGCTGAAGATGTCTGACACCTATAACGAGGTCGCCCTACAACACATATGCACTGACCTCAGTTATTGTACAGCTCAGATGTTCTGGGAATGTCCACATCTTTGTGGTATTTATGCTTGAATACATGGTACTGTAACACTGCCCATAGGGGACAACCAGCAGTCAATGGCACCGATGTGTGTGGACACATAACAACACAGTCTGTCTCAGCAAGGTACTAGGCTGTGGGCCCTGAGCAGTCATATCCCTAAGCCACATGTTAGCCTATGTGCATGCAGGGCAGCAGCTGATGTCCACATCCAACAGAGACACAGGTGGTATCCTTAGGGTGTATATCACAAACCAACTTATTCTAATAGCTTTTTGAGCTTCAACAGCCAGCATCCTTTTTATGTTAAAAAGAACCTAGTAAGAGGACAAATGATTAGGAGGGCCAGAATGTGTTCAACCCTTGATGATTTTAAAAGGAAGTTAGGTAAACTTATCCAAATGTTTGTTGACAGGGGTTACCCGGAAGACTGGGTCCGAGAACTGAGTGTTTATATTATTGAGGGATGGGGTATCAGATACATCCCTTTATTGGGTCAACCTTTACCTGTTAAAAATCCTTATTCCACAGTGAGTAATAATACTTATTCCCATTCTATGGTTACACAGTTTGGTTACTTTGGTTACAATGTGCATGGTATTTTATCTAAAAACTGTGTTATATTGAAAGGTAATGATGACTTTATTAATTCTCTGAGAAGCAAACCCTCATTTTCATATAAGGTGGGACACAATATGAAATATTTTTGGAGCACCCTTTACTGCATACAAGTGAAAAAAGGGAACTACGAAGTGTGGTAGATGTTATCAATGTCCATGCATTTTGGAAAATACAGAGACTTGGTTGGGCAACCCTATGCAGATAGTTCAACTAGTTGGGGGGAATTGCCAAACCAAGGGCTTGGTTTATGTGAGTGTTTGCCAGAGGTGCAATGTGTTTTACATAGGTAAAAAAGAAAGATCTTTGAGAAGAAGAATTTATAAGCACCTGTATGCAATGGAAACTCAAAATAAAAACAATGCCCTGTATAAACATGCACAGATTTGTAGTAATTTTTTAGGATACAAGTTTGGTATTTTGGAAGTTGTTAGATATAATGTGAGGGGTGGGGACTGCTGTAATGAAACTGAAAGGAGAGAGTTAAAGTGGCAACTGATGCTGAATGCCAATCAACCCCCTGGTATTAATGATTACTTATCCTAGATGCACGTTTTGAAATAAAGGGCACTTAAATTATAACATTACTTATAAAATTTTTAACTTATTTTTTAATGTATTTCCTGGTGGGGTAGGTTAACCATTTGTACATATAATAGGTTTATATGAATTGTTTATATAAATTGTATTTAAATGTTTTAAGCTGTTGCTTTAAAATTATAATTGGGACAGGAAGTGAAGTATATTTAAGCACTAATAGAGTGTGCAGCTATGGTTTTGATAAAGTCTGTTATTGGATCAGATGAAAGCGCTTAACTGACTTGTGTTTTGGATTGTTTTTGTTACTCCAGTATGCTGTTATTTTCAGCTTTTTACCATTAAAGTGTTTTGTGGTCCCTGGAGTGGATACGTTTTGGAGGGTAATGTGTGTCAGACTTTGGAGTGGTGTTTTACGAGTTTTAGGCTTGAATACATTGTACTGTAATGCTGTCCCATATGGGCAGTGTTTCATGGTACTGTAATGCTGCCCATACGGGACAACTAGCAGTCGATGGCACCAATGTGTGTGGACACATAACAACACAGTCTGTCACAGCAGACAGGCCACTATGGTATTCCATGTACCATACCAGGGTACTAGGCTGTGGGCCCTGAGCAGTCATATCCCTTGGCCAGATGTTAGCCTATGTGTTTGCAAGGCAGCAGCTGATGTCTATATCCAACAGGGGCACAGGTGGTATCCCAAAGGTGTATTTGCCATTAACCATCCCGTTGACCATGTTACACCTGCAAAGGTGTAGGTACCTACTCTCCCTGATGTGGACAGGGTGCCCTTTCCCCTGCAGGGTGAATGCGTGTGACACACACCCAAGCTGCCAGCAAGGCCAGTCCAGGTCACTCACCAGGTGGAGGCTGTTTGACTGTGTGTGTGTGTGTGTGTGTGTGTGTGTGTGTGTGTGTGTGTGTGTGTGTGTGTGTGTGTGTGTGTGTGTGTGTGTGTTAAGAGAGTGGAGCATGACCTGCACTCATGCAGCAGTCCCAGCAATGTGGAGTGTGTGATTGCCTGGCAGGCAAGAGTGAGGTAACTCTTGAGGGGTATGTATGACACTGGGGAGAGGGTTGACCTCATAGCCTATATGTGTACGGTAGATGTCTGATGGGCTGGTATGCACTGGTAGGAAACTTCTGTGATATCCCCAGCTGCTGTATGTGCCATCTGATGGGAATGATGAATGGAGGATTATGCACATTAATGGTCATCATTGGGGGGGGGGACATGAAACATCAGGATCAGGAGTGCAATGCATGCTGTAATACCAGTATAGTGAAACTACCCACACACACTGTGCTGATAGATGGCAGGGTATGATGTGGATGCTAGTAGTGGATAGTGCTAGCAAACGTGGATGTTCAAGATTTGTACATAATGGTGCCCAATGTATGAGGTCCTGTGATGTGTTTCCCTGTTCATGTCTTTCAGCTGGAATGTCTCGACAGCATCAGCAACCATATTCAGACGCCGAGATTGCAGCAATCATCAATGCCATGAGACTGCATCATGCAATTATGTTTGGGAGGGGGGAGACAGCAGCAACAACAGCAGACCACCCTGTGATCAGACCTAGTGGCCACTGTGAACAATCTGGGGCAGCATGGCCAAACATATGCACAGGTCAGACACAGGGCCACTGACCTCATCCCCCATGCCCAGCAAAGGGCTGCAACTGTGGCCAGGGACCAGTCAGCCACAGGTGGGGGTCCAGCCATGCAACCCCCACTTACACCAACAAAGGATTTCCTTGCCATCCTTGGGACAGCCAGCGCACCCCAGGAAACCATACAATCCTATGCAATGGAGGTGGGTGGCACACAGTCAACAGGCAAGGAACATTGAGGTAAGGCCCCAGTGGACATCACTTCAATACTGTATCATTCATATGGACATCCTTGGAGTATCTGGATGCATATGTTAGGTCAAACTGCATTTTTGGGTGGAGTTTTGTAATGCACACAAGTGCACATCTATTGTGAATTACAGTAAATTGTGTAGTATCGCAGCTTGTACTGTATATGTTTAGATATGCATGAATTTATCCTGTACCAATGCCACATGTGAGTGTGCTGACAATACCTCTCCCCCTCAACTTCATAGGTCCCTCTGGTCTGGCAGGAGAACAGCTGCCTGAAGCCAGTGAGTATGGAATTGTCTTGTTGTGGCTCACCAATACCCTAGGCATGTTAAGGGCATGCATTTTTCCATGCACACAACTGTTACTCATAGCCATATTGCAGTATGCGCATGTTCACTTGTGGGGTTAATTGCAGTGCATCACAGTGGTCTTCACAGAAGCCTATTTGCAGGAGCTGTAAACATACTGGCACATACATTTCTGTAGGTGTTGCCACTGTGCTATACAGGGGTACATCAATATTGTGTACACGGGTGCAGTGTGTGTTAGGTGAAAATCCATCACATACTACCACTACTCACGTATCTCAGAGGTGTATATTGGTAGCAACATTAAGTGGACATAGCTGTACTGAATGTTGTTGAGGGCCTGTCCAGAGTGTGTCCGTTGTGGTCTGATTGTGTGTTCTGCATGTCATCATTCAGAAATTGTGTGGTCTGTATAATGTCTTTGCGCCACCTTACCTGCGTGTATGTTTGTGTGTGTGTGTGTGTGTGTGTGTGTGTGTGTGTGTGTGTGTGTGTGTGTGTGTGTGTGTGTGTGTGTGTGTGTGTGTGTGTGTGTGTGTGTGTGTGTGTGTGTGTGTGTGTGTGTGTGTGTATCAGCAAACATTATTGTGCAAGTATTAATTTACATATGTTGTCTTCCCTGGACAGGTGAACATGGGGGTTGGGGTCTCTCCCCCTCACAACCTGATGTCAGTGTCTTAGCAGACTCTGATGATTATGGTGGTGATAGTAAGGCACAAGTGGGGTTGTCAGGGTCTGAATCTGTGCCATTGTTTAGCATCCCACTTTCACTCACAATATCCCTGCACACAGTCAGTAGCATGTCCTTACATATCCAGTCCCCAGCAGCCACAGATAATGGACAGTTGGAGGGTGCTGGCATGGAACAGACTAGTGTGGTGACTATGGCAGGTGTGAGTGTAGACACTAGCCATATCCACAGAGTGGGTGAGGTCCCACACAGGCGGATGGATAGGGGTGCTCGAAGGAGGACTGCTGCCCATCAAGCCCCTGTTGCAAGTGTCACAGCAGGTGTCACTAGACACATGTTTCAGTCCATCATGCATACACAGGTATGTTCTGAACACAACACCAGACAGATGCTCAGGGTCATGAATGCAACACTTCTTCTCATGCATGACAACCTCCATGGCCTTGGTGATGCCACACATTATTATGCTTCTGTCATGGATAGACTGTGGGATGAGGCACTGTGATTGCTCAGCCGTGCAATGTTTGTGCTTGAGCACGTGGTCGGAGTAGGGCATCGTCCATGTGGAAGTAGGTCAGCAACAAGATCAGCTGGGATTCCATGTGGCTGTGCACAGTGACACTCCCGTAGTGGCACTACCACCAGCACTACCCAAGGGAGGCTGCTGTCCACACCATAATGGAGTAGGCCATGGGCACATGGTCCTGGCCAGTCCCGTCAGAGACGCAGATCCAGCAGACAGCAGTCACCATCGGGGAGTAGTACTGCATCTGGCATTGGACCTGGTGGTACCAGTGAGATGCCTGGCAGAAGCAGTTCCCATGTCTGTGGTCAGAGACGTTGAACTGTACATCCTGCCATGTACGGTCCATGACTGTCTAACATACCATTGTGTCAAGCAACCACATGGCTTGACTGTGTGCATACAAACACTCACATATCTCTATCACAGGCAGATTACCACCAGACACACAGCTCCTCTGCATGCCACAGTTGAATAACACCCCCCAGGCACACACACACACACACACACACACACACACACACACACACACACACACACACACACACACACACATGATATCAACCATATGGCCCAGCCTAGGCCTCTGGAAAACCTACACCACGCCGTGTGCATCTGATGATACCTCTGCCACATCCCTGTTATCCATACCATCAATGCAGGGACATGCTAATATGGGTCTGATGCACAGGGTGAATATATACAGTGTAGTAATGTAATGCTGTGTAAAGTGCTGTCTGCTGGCAGTTGTTATGGCTACACATCAAAGTGGATGTACCTTTTATAGCCATGATGCGTTATTGCTGTTAGTACTGCTGACTGACTGTAGTCTCACCTACTGTATTCTGTTTGTGTTCCAGGTGTCTGTGTGTCTGCAGGCTGTGGGCCTGCTGATATTACTAACAATGAGTATGGCAGACTGGAAACACAACTGTCTATGTACATGTTTACCAGGTGTGTATGCATGCAACAGTGTGTGAGGGACACTGGGAACAGACAGTGTGACCTTGCATACATACATACCCCTTAACACAGCCTGCTAGCCTTCATACATGTCACCTGGTGTTCTGTAGTACCACAGGTTCATACATACAGAGGGTAGTACTGGCACTAGGTTACATGCAAGCTAAGCCCCATTACATAACCCCAACAGATTCACATATCTTGTGGGCACCAGTTAGTCACAAGGCCTTCATGTCTACATATTACACACATAGCCAACACACAATGTGTGTGTGCCATTATCAAATGTGGTGTGGGACACAACTTGTAGTAATGTGGCAGTTGGCAGTACATAGCTTGTCCACGGCAAGTGCAATACACAGGACTTCCTCTGGTTTGCTACTATGACACCTTCTTTGTGAGACATTGCCTTAGCTTACAGTATTTCTCATAACAGTAAGGTACTTCTGATGTGTATTAACTGCTCTATGCAATCAGTACAGAATTGTATTACATGTTTCTTGTCCTAATGTCTTGGGACCTCTTTTTACTGCTTCAGTTGTTTTCACAGGTTGTATCTTGCCATTCATGGACTGCAACCTGCAAGGTGGTAAAGACATACCTCTCAACTATACAGATTTACACAAAATGTCCAGATTCTTGCCACATATTTGTGGCCCATTTTTTCATAAACTTGTGTTTTTCTGGCAAATCATTGCCAAATCATGGCAGACATTATGAGTTGCAGACGTCATACCTTTCAAACTATCTATGCTAATGCAAAACATGTTATTCTATCACCTATATAAGCTTGTAGGAGCAATATTTGACAAGTGTCCCAATTATGTGGCCTTTGTCACCCCATTATTTATGGCTTTGTAAAGATTTCATGCTGTAACAGCTTGGGAGGTATGGGTACAGATGTTGACCATACCTCAGACCTCTGCATATGTCTGCAGGTTGGCCTGATTTCTGACACATAATTTCTTTCCATCTGTCATAAACCTGTAGTTTTCTGGCCAACATTTTGGAAAATCAGGACAGACTAACATTGCAGATTAATGACAGATTATTGTCATGTAACAACATTTACCCTTTGTAAGGTGCATTCACATGCATGACCTGTTCAGCTATCTATTTCCCATGTGTGACACAGCAATATGCGAAGGGTGTGCTCAATGTTTGCTGTTTGCCCCAGCTTCCCATATGGCTTTAACCATATGTCTTTCTGTGAGTGATTGAGAGTTATGCTGGTACATACATACATACATACCAACACACACACACACACACACACACACACACACACACACACACACACACACACACACACACACACACACACACACACACACACACACACTCATGACCTACCCCTGCTGATAGCTGAACCTCTACTGGCCCAGTTTTACAAATGATACTACTAGATACATAACAGAAACACCACAGAGGTAATGTAGTGTTGCAGTGTCTGACAGTACTATTCAAGTGGGTGACAATTGCAGGAGCTGTTAGGATTGCCAGTGGTGGGTTCAGAGGCCCCTAACATGGTCAAGCCACCAGAAATAAACACACACTGCTGCATGGGGACATGAACTGAAACACACATGTATACAGAGTTGACACTTCCCATATTAGATGAACCACCTCTCTATTTATGTACAATACACAGTGATATGACTATTGCATGCACCACAGTACCTTTGTGTTAGAAACTGTGTAATTGTGTTTGTAAGTTGGATGACATCTGTAGGGGCTGCACCTAGGTTGGCAATGGGGGAGTTAACAGAGTGGAAGAGGCACACAAAATGGTATAACCATTACATACACACAGTAAAGACAGCCACAGGGGATATGCATACAGAAACACATACACAGTTGCCAATAGATTAGTAACCATATGTATCCACTTGTATGCACAATAGTACTATGTACACATTACATGCACCACAGAGCTTATATGCTGGGGACATAACTTACTACATCTTACAATATGTAATCCTGGGAATGCCTTCATGGATAGTGGGATAAAACACCCAAAATAACAACTGGTCTCATACATTGCTCTTACATACCTGGACAAGTGATAGAGTAACAGACTTTGTATCAGCATAATGTTTCAGACAGGTATGAAGTCTGATGCTGACATGTCTGTCATTATGGTAACTGTGACATATTTGGCAATGATTACACATAAATGACCATTGTTAGGGGACACAGACCACATATAGGTTGCTAACATCTGGAGATTCCATATACATCTGTACAGATAACTAATATGGCCTGTATAGTTTAACATGGTGCATGTAAGGCAGATGTCATTAACTGCCTCTTTAAAGTAATGCCATGGGGAGGAAGTCAACAGGCCTTAAAATGGTATAACCAACACACACAACAGCCACAGGGGACATGCTTCACACACATATACACACAGTACTATAGTTGCCAGTACTGAGTTTAGAACCCCTACCTATCTAATTATTTGTACTATCGCATTACACAGTTCTTGCATGTGCCACAGAGCATATAGGTCTGAAAAGTGGATACAGGTACTTCTAAGGTGAATGGCATCAGTGGGCCTTGTAAAGTAGGGCAATGGGAAGTGTACTGGGTGGAACACACCTCAAAATGGTATAACCCACACCACCAGGGATATGGTTCATACACACTTACATTTGGCAGGACTGAGATTAGAACCCCTATCTATCTAGTTATTTGTACTACAGTGTTACACAGTTATCACATGTTCCACAATACTTATAGGGCTAAGGGATGTCCAAAGGTACTTCTAAGGTGAATGACATCAGCAGCCCTTGTAAAGTATGGCAATGTGAAGTGAACTGGGTGGGAAAGGCCTCAAAAAACTGTAACCTACACACATACGAACACTTCTACACACACACACACACACACACACACACACACACACACACACACACACACACACACATGCACACACACACACACACACACACACACACACACACACACACACACACACACACACACACACACACACACACACAAGCGCACACACACACACACACACATTTGTTGGAACTGAGAATAGAGCCTCTGCCTATCTAGCTATTTATACTTTACTGGTATGCAATTATCACATGTGCCACAGAGCTTATAGTGCTGATGACTTTCCAAAGGTACCTCTAAGGTGAATGCATCAGTGGCCCTTGTAAAGTAGGGCAATGGGAAGTGTATTGGCTGAAACACACCTCAAAATGGTATAACCCACACTGCCTGAGGATATGGTTCTCACCCAAACAGACAGGATATGGTTCTCACATACACAGTGTCACAGTTACCAGTATTGAGTTTAGAACCCCTACCTATCTAGTTATTTGTACTACAGTGTTACACAGTTATTGCATGCGCCACTGTGCTTCTAGGGCTGAAGGCTGTCCAAAGGTACTTCTAAGGTGAATGACATCAGCAGCTCTTGAAAAGTAGGGCAATGGGAGATGCAATGGTTGAGAAAGGCCTCAAAATACTTTAATCTACAAAACATACACACTTACAAACACTTATACACACACACAATATCCAGAATTGAGATTAGAACCCCTACCTATTTAGTAATTGGTACTACAGTTTTACACATTTATTCCACACACCACAGAACTTATAGGGTTGAGGGCTGTCCAAAGGTACTTCTTAGGTGAATGACATCAGCAGCCTTGTAAAGTAGGGCAATGAGAAATGTACTGGGTGGGAAAGGCCTCAGAATACTTTAATTTACAAACATACACACTTACAAACACACACATTTCCAGAACTGAGATTAGATCCCCTGCCTATTTAGTTATTTTTGTTATACTCTTACAGAGTTATTGTACACATCGCAGAGCTTATAGGGCTGATGACTGTCCAAAGGTATTTCTAAGGTGAATGACATCGACAGCCCTTCTAAAGTAGGGCAATGAGTAGTTTACTGGGTGGGAATGGCCTAAAAATCTTTAACCTACAAACACACACACACACACACACACACACACACACACACACACACACACACACACACACACACACACACACACACACACACACACACACACACACACACACACACACACACACACACACACACACACACACACACACATACACACACATACACACACAAAGGTGGGTAATGTGATATTACAACCCCTGCCTCAGTAGTATTTCCCATGGGGCTCACCTTCATGCTGACACATGCGACTAGTTACAATTGGTATGCAACTGTCTGCAGCAGGACATCACTCTATGCCTTTCAGGGTATCCCTGTCTATGACTCACTCTGTGTGTGTGTCTCCCTGTGTGTGTGTCTCTCTCTCTGTCTATCACTGTCTGTCTCTCTTCCTCATGTCTATATTTGTGTATGCTTGAAATATTGCTATAGGTTGCCCATATCTCAGGTTAAAATAGCCCTCTCCAAAGCCAAAAACACAGCATAAATGGGACTGGACAGTGTCCCAGACGTCGTCCTACACAAGCTCAAAGATGAACTAACCCCTCACCTAAATACACTGTTCAAACTCAGCCTCTCCACAGGCTACGTACCCATAGACTGGCTCACAGCAACTGTTATTCCACTCCACAAAGGTGGAGTCACAACAGACCCCAGGAACTATCACTCTATAAACCTGACTAGCTTGGTCTGCAAGGCTATGGAGCACATCATCATGGAACTCATTAACAGAGACATTGGGAACCTCCAAACACTGGACCCTACCAAGTTCAGCTTTGTTAAGGGCAGATCATGCTCCCTAAACCTGGTGGACTTCTTTGAGACAGTTACCAAGGCTATAGATGAGGGAAAGGTGGTACACACAGCCTACCTAGACCTTGCTAAGGCCTTTGACACCATTCCCCATTCTGGTATTATAGACAAGCTCACCAGCCTGAACATAAACCCCTACGTCACAAGATGGGTTGCCATCTGGCTCATTAGAACCCACATGGTGAGAGTTGCGGGAGCTAGGTTCAACTCTAAACCGGTTACAAGTGGCATTCCCCAGGGCTCAGTCCTAGGACCCCTCCTGTTTGGCATATACTTCTCAGAGGTACAGGCAAGCACAGGAGGACTATGGCTGACCAAGTTCACAGACAACTGCAAACTAGGGGCTATAATTGACTCTCCGGCTGACACAGACATCCTCCAAAAGGGTATCACTGAGATGGGTACCTGGTGTCAAAATCATGGCCTCAAGCTAAATGCCAGAAAGTGCATAGTCATCCCCTTTGGAAAAAGCAAAGTACCCACAAACTACCACATAGGTTGTAGTCCCCTAAATACGGAAGACGTAATAAGGGATCTGAGGACCCAAGTAGATAGTAATCTCACCTTTGATAATTACATTGCCAAAGTGGTTAGAAAATCCTTCTACGTGGTGCACCTAATCACAAAAGGGTTTGCATCCAGATCAAAAGAGGTCATTGTGCCCCTCTACTCATCACTCATCAGACCCATCATAGAGTACAACGCCCCATTTGGAATGCACCTTACAAGACACCTGCAACAGCTGGAAAGACCACAGAAGTACCTCACCAAGAGGATCACTGGCCTCAAACAGATGCCCTATGCAGCTCGACTGAAGAAACTACAGCTGTACTTGGTTGCATACCGCCTACTCAGAGGTGATCTCTGCCTGACATACAAAGCCATGTTCAACCAGAATTGATGGACATGCTCCACCTAAAGAAAACCTTATCCCCTCATGCCACATGCTCTAGGGATCTAAACCTCACCCCAACAATAAACAGGACATGCTGGAGGGATAGATTCCTGTCCCAGAGACTTCCCATGCTTTGGAACAAGATCCCAATCTACATTAGGCAGAGCTCCTCACTAACAGTCTTCAAAAGAAACCTTGATGAATGGATGGGAAACAGAAAGTTTACCTAGGGGATCACTTCAGTGGCTGTGCTGGACAGAGGCACAGGGAACTAATCTAAGGGGATGGCAAAAGCCAACACATTCTGGCTAGGCTTATAATTGCCTTTGGGGCAGATAGCCTAGTACCTACCTATGAAACTATGAACCTATATATATGTCTGTGTATCACATGCAACAGATGTAGATACATCACAATATGGGCTACCTACAGCTAGCTGAGGGTAATCCTGTCTGACAAGTGTAGGTAGAGACAGTTAAAGTGTACTTAGCTGTCCGTATGCAAAGACATCTATGCACAATACTGTTATATACTCTGATGTGGGTTTAGACATGGGCTGTAATTCTCTAAGTATTTAATCATACCCAGTATGACCTTTTATAGTAAGAGATGGACTCCATTCCAGAGATAGTTGTACTACTGTCCAGTGTTTTGTGTGCTACAGCCATACCTGTCAACCTGTTAGTGCAAGAAATCTGGAGATAGTCTGCCAAAATGGGGGAACAATGGCCCAAACATAGGGAGATACTGTAAATGTTGCTATTATTAATGTAGAAGGTTGCTAGAGTAACAGGGTTTGTTTTAGCGGACATCTTCTGACATATATGTCGTCTGACACTGAAATGTATTGTGTCATTACTTACTGACAGATCTCCTCAGATCATCACAGTGATTTATCTGGGATATACAAGATGCATGATGCACAGATTGAAATAGTGAGCCAAACTATGGACATTCTTTCCCAATCCGGCTGGTTGAGAGGTGTGACCACTGCAATTTGCTGATGAAATTGTGTAAACAGTCCAGTGATATACTGGCTGGGGATCTCCTGCTTTTGTGTATTCTTCTTAACTGAAAAGTCATATCCCTGTGTGGGTACAGAGTGAATTTTACTGAGCAGAGATGTCCATTATATGTGTGGTATATTTCACATAGCACTGTGATTTCCAGCTATGTCAGTGGCATTGCAGTACAGAGTAATGTGGTGAACCACTGGCAGACATTTGTTTATAGGCTGATAGGTTATGAGGTTACTATGCTATTTGGCCTGAAGCCCTTATAACCCTCGCAGACAAGTGTGTAGTCCTTGTTAAGACATATCAGCACCCAGAGTCCCTGTCCAGCAGGGTCACAGGTGGAATCACAGGACTGTATTTTCTGTTTCCCATCCACTTATACAGGGAGCATTTCACAAGGGGTATTGCAGCACTCGGCTTGATGTGGACAGGGAGTGTAGTCCACAGATGTGGGAGTCTGTGGGACACATATCTGTCACACCAACAAGCCCTATTGATATCACAGACCAGGTTGATCGTGTGCCTACAGGTTGTTCGAGTGGGTCTTGCCTTCCAGATGTGCAACTGTCCCATCACGGCAGGGTCTGGATTGCTTGTATGCCAGACAGAGGTCACCTCTGAGAAGTCTGTATGGAACTGAGTTGTGGGACAGTGCTGTTATCCTAATTGTGTAGGGTAGTTGTTTGGGATCCTGGAATCTCCTGGTGAGAAACTTCTGTGGTCTCTCCAGCTACTGCATGTGCTTTGTGAGGTACATGCTGAAGGGGGCATTGTACAAAATAATTGGCCTTATAAGATTAGAATACATGAATCTTATGACCTCTTTGTCCCTTGATGAGATACCCATACTTTTGAGTTGGCCTATCTATGAAGCTTTCTGTATAATGGAAGCAACATGGTGCACAGACTTCAGCTTGCTATCAACCTAGGTGGCCAACTACCTCAGTACTGAGTGTATCTGTAGGACATCGTTAATGTGATAATATGTAGGGATGTCAGTCTCCCTGACGGGGATGATGATGCATCTGCAGGCATTCAGCTTTAGGCCATGTTTCTGGCAGCAGTCATTTGTTTTGGTGAGACCCTGTTGTAGGACGTCCACATCATTTTGGGTGTTGATGACTGTTCCCAGCTTGCAGTCATCTGCCAAGTTGGTCAGCCATAGGCCAGTGTTTTGTCCTGCACCTCAGGGAAGTATATCCTATATACCAGAGGCCCCCAGACCAATCTCTGTGGTATGCCACTCATTATGGGTGTACTGCTTGGGTTGGCTACCCCTATTATGATCATGTGGGTACTATCAATGAAATAGTTTGCTTCACATCTGGTAACATATGGATTGCTGCTTAGTTGACAGAGTTCATGTACTATGGCCAAGTGGAGAATAGTGTGTAAGGGTTTAGCCAAGTCAAGGTGGCCAAAGTGCACCATTTTACCCTCATTCATGCCTTTGTTGGCTGTTTCAGGGAAGTAATCCAGAGTTCACTGACATACCTCCCCTTGAGAAAGACAGACTATGTGGGGTCAAGTATTCAGAATTTGCCAATGTCCCTGTTAATGAGGTCCATGATGATCCATCACATGGCCTTGCAGATCAGGCTAGTTAGGTTGATGGGTCTTTCCCAGATTGGTGAACACTCCACTTTGGTGTACAGGGATGACAGTGGCTGTCCACCAGGATTGGTTGCTCCCTGCAACTGTGGCACAGGTTTCTGTGAGTGCACAAATGTCACCATCTGCAAGGGTTACAAATGCTTGCAATGAGTACATTTTCCTGTTTAGACTCCTAGCATTTACCAGCATGGCGTTTACTTTGAATTTTGTTGAGTATTATATGTTGGTAGTATTGACCCCATGACTTTCTATAAAAAGCCACTATGGGGGAGGCAAGGGCCTTTGCCAGAGGCCTGAAGGCCAAGTGAGATAGATACAGGCCTTCTCTATCAAAGCAGCGTGACCTATCAGTCATGTGTTCCCAGGCTGACAGGCAGTGGATCCCCCTTGAATGACACCAGTAAGTAAGCCAATTGTTATTGACAATCATTTTCTGTTTGTATTGAGCCATCATTCGAGGTGATGGTAGAATGCTGCTTAAGGCAAGGGGCATTCCTACATGGGACACATATTCAGCAAGCTGAATCATGTCTGTCTTCCTATAGTCCAGGGAGGCACATCTGACGTCATTCACACCGCCATGGACTAGGCTAGAATGATAGTACCTGTTGTGGAGTGACCTGAGTGCATGTGTGATATGGCTGATTCTGGCACATGACAGACAAGTAAGCATGACTTTCTCCTTATCCAGCCTGGTGAGAGGCATATCTGTGTGTCTCACAATGAAGTCTCCTATGAGTAATATGTTGGGTTTATGGTAAGGCCTTAGTTGTTGCAAGACAGTGGTGTGTGGACTATACATGTTCTGTGGTGTGTAGGTTTATGGAGTTCCCATGTGTTTTTGCCTCTGAGGTATACTTTGTTTACGTTTTTGTTTTGTTGATGACCTCCACTTACGTGTGTGCATGTTGTGTAGTTGTGGGTGATATTTATGACTCCATAACCTGCAGGATAACTATGTTACTGGAAGATTTGTTCTGGTGTGCACATTTTCCATTTGTCTGAGCATTGGTTCCCCTTCCCCTTATGTGTATTTGTTTGTCCTTCTGTAGTCCACTCACAGGCTTTGGCCACAGTGGCTGCTGTTATTTATTTGTATTTCTGGTGTGAGAGGAATAGATACCATAACATAACACACAGTGTTATGGGATTCACACCTCTGAGTGTCCCTATTTAGCAGGTTGTCCATCATTGCACCACTACATCTGCTGTGGTCCTCAGACAGTTTGTGTTGCTAAGTTATTATGAAGCTACATGTTGGCACTAGCTGTCAACCTGTCACAGACTGATCAGGACAAGCCCATATATGACAGTTAGACATAGGCCCACACATGGGAACAGGGTGTTAATAATGCTCTGCCATAGACAGTTGGGAGACTGGTTTGGTATTTGCTTGCTTTTTCTTATGGGTATGACGTCTGCTTCTCCACTGTCTGCCATTGATGTTTTGACATGAACGTTTCTTGTTTTGCAAATACTTTGGCAGGCAAATGCAATGTTAGGACAAGCATAACAAATAAACGTGGCATACCTGTGGCCCTTTTGTGACAGCCTGTCATTCCAGGGGTATGGATGGTGGCCAGTGACTTGTTGTCAGTGCTGACACACTAAGGTGGCAGCCATTTATAACCTGGCAGTACAGTAACTTTCAGGTACCTGCTGTCCTATTAGGCACTGTACCTCTCAAACTGTTAGAGTCAGAAATCTGGAAAAAGCCATAAATAATTGGGTGACAAAGGGCCAAAAATAGGGACAGGTATTAAATATTACCCTTGCAAACTTGGATAGCTACTACAATAACAGGTTTTGCATTAGCATGCATTTTTCTAAAGGGTATAAAGTCTGAAACTAAAATCTGTTCATTCTCTTCTGAGTTTAGTCTTTCATGATTTACAAATGATTTGCCAGAAAACCACAATTTCATGACAAACACCAAAATTATGATGTAAAACTCTGGACATTCTGCAAAAACTTGTACAGTTGAGAGGTATGCTAGGCACTGTGTAGATTACTCTGAGCTGTGTACTGTCCATATGACTGATCTCCTGTCCCTAACTTGTCCATATTTCCTGAAGTAATGGATATTGACTTCTGGACAGTGTGTACAGGTCCTACTGTAGGTATAGCTGACATGCAAAATAGTTGGGACAGAAAGTCTTGGAATATAGACCCTGTCAACCACAGTACTGTACCTAGGCCACTAAGTAACTACAGACAAGTAAGTGTAAGTGCTGCCCACTTCCGTATTAACCATGCATATATATATATATATATATATATATATATATATATATATATATATATATATATATATATATATATATATATATATATATATATATATATATATATATATATATATATATATATATATATATATATATATATATATATATATATATATATATATATATATATATATATATATATATATATATACATATATATATATATATATATATATATATATATATATATATATATATATATATATATATATCATCATCTCCTACACATTGTGGATGTGCAACAAATTATCAACTTGATTGGGACAGCCCTGGGAATGTGTGCTCTGCTGCTATTACCCTACAAACAAATATGTTGCTGCATTTCTATGGTGACATGGGTGTGTTGGGTGGCAAACCTGTCAACTGTACACATTTGCACAGATTGTGCAGTTGTTGGCTTTCCATTTTTGACTCCATTTAGCATAGTGTTATGCCTGTCTTGGAGAATACTGGCATATCACTACAGACCGAAGGTTAGGATGTAATGGCAGATATTTGAGTTTCAGACTTCCTACCCTTCAGAGACTTCCTGCAACTGCAAGACCTGCTGTGATATCACTGTGTAAGTTTGTAAGAGGACTGCTTCATCATTGTCACTATTTGTGGATCTTTGCCAGGCATTTCTTAATGGATTTCTATGTCTGACTTTCTGGGAGATGCTGAGGGGTGAGTCTGGGACGTCAACATTGACATCCATGCATGTGACCTATGACCCCCCCAGTTTATTTGTCCCCCACATAAACTGCAGTGAGTTTTGTCACCTAGGGCACTACTGCATACTCTGCAGAAGCCGGTATTGGGCAAACATTTCCTGTTGTCCTACATAGCTGTCAGTTGTCTGCTGCTATCCTGGTAGACCACCCCATTCCCTTGCATACATGCAGCAATACTTGAGATATGCTACCAAAACGTACTACTACATTCATCTATTCTTAAGAAAAGTGACTTACCTTGTGCCAACAGCAGTTGTGAGGATGGTACTTGAGGGCTGAGTCTGTCGGATGCATGCAGTGCACAACCTATACATGGTAAGGTAAAGGTAGTGTGATGTGAGTGGCATCCATTTTACTGTGTGTGAAAGTCAGAGAGAGGTGTCCATCCCTAGGTCCCTAGGGTGTCAGTGTATGTGCTATGCATTGCCTCTTTGCCAAGGCCAGGGCATACAGGGTATGCGTACGTCCGCCTAAAGGGGCAGGCTCAGGGGGTTCCTCCTCCAAGTTCCCCCTGTGCCTGTGGAGGCCTTAGCAATAGTGGAGGGCTGTGTGCCCCTTCCTTGTGATGTTCCTGCCACAGCTGTTTCCACAGGATCATATTGTGTAGCATGGCACATACTATGAACATGTGTGCACATGTGGCTGGAGAGTGCTGAAAAGGTCCACCAGATATGTCAAGGCAGCGGAACCATGACTTGAGCATCCCAAACTCATGCTCTATAATGTTCCTAGTTTGTGCGTGTGCCTCCTTATGGCATTTTTCAATGTGTGTGTGTGTGTGTGTGTGTGTGTGTGTGTGTGTGTGTGTGCATTTCTGATGGGTGTCATAATCCGTGGTTCCATTGCATAGCCAGCATCCCGCACAAGATGGCCATATAGGATGCCCCCCTTGGGAAATGCCAGGTACAGCTGTGAAGCATGCCAGATGTGGGAGTCATGATAGCTGCCAGGGCTGCCAGGACACACATTCATGATAATGCCCTGGGTATTGCACATGACCTGGCAGTTGATGGAGTGATAGCCCTTGTGGTTGACATATACTATACCATCTTCACTGGGTGGTGCTTTCATGTGGACGTGAGTGCAGTCTATGGCACCCAGTACCTCTGGGTAATCTGCTACATGGTGAAAGAGATGTATATTGCTGGTCCTCTCCTCACGGGTGCTCACTGGTATGTGGTCGCATGGCATCCAGGAACTGGTGAAGTACCATGGATGCAGATGCCTGTGAGACTCCCATAATGTCCACAGAAGGTCTTTGGAAAGTACCTGTAGCCAGTAGCCAGTATTCTTAAGGCTTCACATACCTTGGTTTCAACTGGGATGTGTTGCCCTCTGTTGGCACTGGGTCTGAGGTTAGCCCGGTCGAGCTTGGTGAGTTGCTGAAGTATGTCCCTGTCCACGCTGTAGCACTGTATTATCTCCAGATCATGTACTCCCTGGAAGGTTAGCTTGGGTCTGAATGCTCTTCTCCTCCTCAGTCTTGTTTGGTTGTCAGCATTATCCTCATCACTGCCCTCAGTCTATAGCACATACAGATGTAGTAAAGCACCAGCAGCCCTTACCATTTTGTCATTTAAAATTCCCATGTGTGTACACCAATGATGCAGAGTTTGTGGGAAAAAACAGACTGAAAGGTGTTTGTTTACTTTATACTGGTGTGCTCCAGATCCTGCCTGTGTGATTGGCTGACTATGATACATTCCACCTATCAGCTATATTATTGAGGGGTTTGAATGGGCCACTGCGAGTAGCAGAGTCTGTATTAGTGATTTGTAATACATTTCCTTTATTCTGCTTTTTCCTTTTTTCTCTATTTCTCTTTTTCTGCTGTGTTTAAGCCCCCACAGCATGCCTCACAAACTGTTTTAGCTAGTGTAAGCATTGTGAGCAGAAAAGGCCCTCCGCTGTACATGAACATGGTTATTATTTCTTGAACCAGCTAAGCACAGCTAAGCAGCCCCAGACAAACCCCCTTGCTGAGCTGTGCTTAGCTGAGTGCAAATAGGAGCTGAGGAGCTACGATGTGTTTACTCCAAGCATGACACAACCCCTTTTAATTTTAGCTGCTTCTTCTGCTTACAGCGCCACATTATAGCTCCTACACGGTTAGGTACCCACATACACAGTCTCCCATTTTGCTATTCAGTAAATTTAGCTCATTTACATACCCCTACTGGCTTATACCCTAGTTACATCACTACACCAAAGCCTATGTCCTTAGCAACCACTGTTACCTGTTATTGTTATGAGTCTACATGCTGCTCACTATAATGGCAAAATTCATGTTTCACGTTTTATTGGCTTTGTACAGTTTTTTTTTATTTTCTGCATGATCACGTTTGCGCACCACTGCACTCTGCTTAAATGGAAATCGGCCAACACACTTTTATATGTCAATGGCCATACTTTTGGCCATTGGCATGCCTAACAAACATAACACATGCTTTAATTTTAGCTGCCATGCCTCCGTTTTAATTTTTGCAGAAATGTACACAGTTACTAACCGAATATATTTCTGCTGCGGACATGCCTCCAACACAAATGCCTGCCTGCTTGCTGGATCACTAATTGACCTCATTTGCATGGTTTTCACTAGCAAATGAGATGGTTTGCAATGTTCAGTGGTGTCCATGTTGGAATATTGCTGGGTGGTTTGTGCACTCCCCCAGCCTTGTTTACTGAATTGCACAGGCTTCGAACTCTGTGCTTGAGCCATGCCACCATTCTTACACAGAGTTTAGCTCCTTGTAAGCTTTATTGAATCCTGCCCAATATTTTGAAATTCTTATAGGCTTAGATTCAATAAACCCATACAGGAATGAACCGTGTCTGTTTCAGTACAGCCCTAACAGCATCACACCTTGCATATTCATGAAGGCACATTACTGCTAAGTCTAAGCGGACACAGACACTACTGAGTGCAGGGGGCATATTTTAGTAGTGCCTGCACATCCAACACGCCCCTTGCACTCTGAAAGTGCCATATGACACTTTCTAAGTGCTTTCAGTGTCTGCGGACACTGAAAGCAAGAAATGTAGATAGGAAGCAATGCAGGGGGTGTGTGACAGGTACTGCCACATACCCCCTGCATTGTCAAAGTGCTGTACAGCACTTTATAAGTGCTTACAGTGTCCATGGACACTGAAAGCAGGAAGGGTAAATAGGAAGGAATGCAGGGTGTGTGTGACAGATACTGTCACACACACCCTGCACTGTCAAAGTGGTGTATGGCACTTTCTAAGTGCTTACAGTGTTTGTGGACACTGAAAGCAGCTATTCAGACAGGAAGCAATGTGGGTGTGTGTGACAGGTACTGTCTCACACCCCCTGCATTGTCAAAGTACCATACAGCATTTTCTAAGTGCTTTCAGTGTCCGTGGACACTGAAAGCAACTATTTGGATAGGAAGCAATGCAGGGTGTGTGTGACAGGTACTGTCACATCCACCCTGCAATGCAAAAGTGGCATACTGCACCTTTATCATGTTCCAACCTCTCAGAGCAAAAAAACTGACCAAAGCCTAAAATAATGGGAGGACAAGTAGAGACAGATCATAAATATTGCTCTTACAAACTTAGAAAGTTGATAGAGGAACAGGGTTTGTATTAATATAACAACATGTAGGGAAGGATTAGACATCTGAAACTCAAATATATGCTATTATGTAGTGACTTCAATCCTGATATACCCCATAGAGATGTAGACAGTTGACAGAATGACAGGTAGTGCATTACCAAATATGTTTTACCAAATATGCCAAATGTGCTTTTATGAATATTTTTTTTCATTCTAAGTTAAGTTTAAGCATAACTGAGTGGGTTTATGCATTATGGCCCTCAGCTCAGTATTGCTTAAACATTTCATAGGAGCTAAATAAAAATGTATAGCTAAACTCTTGGTAACAAGATAGTGTAGCGGTTAAAGTCCTGACTTTGCATGCAGGCATTCACAGTTTGATTACCAAGACAGGAACTATATTTTTACATGGGAAAGCATTGTTAAAATTAATTTTTTATGTTAAATTATGTAGTAAGTGAAATTTGTCATCCAGGGTAGTGTAGCTGGTGCAAAAGGGAAGTGTGAGTGCATATAACATGTGAAATCACCCATGTATACACAAGTGTCCCATACAGTATAGTCACACCCCAAGGTAATGTAATGAAAGCACATAGGGGATGTCTTGTAAAGTAAATCATATACACTTAATAATATGTCAGTAATGATGAATTAATCTACAATCTTGATGTTTTTTTTAAATGAAAACTGAGCAATGCTATGTAGTGCTCAGCTCTGCTTAGCCAATTTAAACATTACTTAGACATAAATACTAAGCAGCAGTCAGCTCAGCTAAGCAAAATTGCACACCGCTAAGCACTGCTCAGTATCTACCCCTTTAAACACAGCTCACCTCTGCTTAGTGGGTTTGCACATTGCTAAGCTGTGCTCAGCATTTTTGAAATGGTCCAATGATGGCAAAGGGTTGGAATATGTCCTTATTTAAACCGTGCAGATGGGCATACAGCCAGAACCTGTTGTAGTTTGATCTGTGCAGGAAGTATGTCAGGTGTTGGAGAGGGCTCACACTTTTCAGTGCAGTGCTGGGGCATTTTGGAATCCAGGGTCATGGCTGAGCTCCTTGTATCAAACCATGATGACAGACTGCTGCAGGGCCAGTAGCAAGGATCACAGAATAAAGCAGAGGCCTTAGACCATCTGTCCCATGACCTCAACAGTGCCACTGATATCCCCTGAACTGGTGAGCAGGTATGGCATCACTATGCCAACTTAAAGTGGAAGAAGGGGGTGCTCTTTGCCCAATGGATCCATGATGCTCAGGACAACCATGTTCCAGCAGTTTGTATGTATCTCAGATATTGCTGTAACAAATTCTAGCCTGTGTATGTGATAGACAGATATGCATAATGTTTGTTTCTCACCCCTACTGCTGCAGCAGAGAGGGCTAGCAATATTGAGGCCCATGCCGACAGACTGACATGGATGTACTGAAAGGCTGGGAAGTACAGATCTATCTTGCAGTATATAGTGCCATAAAGTATAAGGAGTACATTGTTTACTGCCAGTAGGTATTGTGTGTACTGTGTCTAATGAATAAATGACGTTTGTCACACTAATAATGATCCACAGGATATCCATTAATAAAAGTGTCATTTCACTGTAATAAAGATTTATACCACAAACTGTTGTGTTTACTCTGGTATGTTGTTGTAGAAATAGACTGTGTACAGGTTCTTCACAGCAAATATGGTGGTGACAGCATGAATTAACTGAGGCTGTTCTGAGAACCAACTAGTATGCAAAACAGAATGTGGAGCTGTAAAACAAGATATAAAGGAAATATGTAATACTGTATGCACTGAGATCTAAACCCTGAATAGTAATGTCTACAGTATTATAGTGTGTCCCCTGCAGCATTGCATTCTTGTGTTAACCTTTGCTTTCCAGATTGTATTATTTCAAAGGATTACTACACAGTACAATAACTACCTGCTATGCATGATTGTCAGGATTACATGGTCAGACTGTCTAACCCAGAGAGTATTAGGTAGAAATCAATCAAGGAAGAGATATCAGTTTCCCAGTAACTCTGTGTGATGAAAAATAACCCTATTGTTCAATTTAGCACCCCCAGACATGGTTCAAATCCAGGGAGTGGTACTGAAATGTGTGCATATATGTTTTATTTTTATTTATTGTTCATTTGTTTACCAGGAAAGTCCTACTTGGAACAAAGCCAATTTTCAGCAGAGGCCCGGGAAGAAACACTCCAGATACATGTCTGTATACTGTGGAAGGAAACCAGAGCACCCAGAGGAAACCCACACAAATGCAGGGAGGACATGCAGACTCCACACAGAAGGCATCCCAGCCAAGAATCAAACCAGAGAACCTCTTGCTGTGAGGTGACAATGCTACCACTGCACCACTGCGCTGTCCATCTTGAATATTTGTAGAAACAAAGTCCAAAAGTGTTAACAGATATTTTCTCCACAGGTCTTACAGGTAAAAAAAATGTGTGTAGTAGCTGTATGAAGGGTATACTAATACACCGTGTACAACTGTTCTACTGCCCAAACCCATATGCCTGCAAATGACAGCAGGATAGGTACATACATCATGCACTCTCCCTGATACATGTCCCTCAAGTGTCACGTTGCCACGGCTAGTGGTCACTGCTGCCAGTCACCTTGGACACACGTAGGAATCCAGGGAAGTATGCCAGTAGCAGACTCACACAACATCATTTGTCAGATATGTAACCCTGACAGGTACAAGCCCTCTCTGGTAATGTACCTATAGTTGTCGCAGTGTGCCCCATACCATTACAGGTTGACAGTTTAACATGTATGCATGTGCTACAGAAGCTATGGGCCATAGGTAGATGTAAAGGGAAGGCAGACCTGTAGAGTACTGAGCAGTACAGTTGTGAAAAATAGAAGCCTATGCAGTTGTTAATGGACATTTTCCTCTCTACTCACCCCTCATCTGCATCACTAATTATTATTCATATACTACGGGTATGTTTTTCTCAAAGCCTAATGTTGGGACTTGTGTTCTGTTATTGTTCATATATTTAGTTGTTTGCATATTAACATACCTTGTTTAAATACCATTGTTGGTGGCCTGTTGCTATTAATGTAACTGGCATGCTGTTACAATGCTTACTGTTGCCCCATTTATGCATGCGTTCTGTTTCCTATGCAGCTGTTACAAATCTGTTGGTTTGGGTTAATTAGAACACCCACACATGCTGTTATAACTAATTTTGAAATGTTTTGCTCATGACTAGCCAATATATCTTGGTTAACCTCAACACCATAGCACGTTTGAGAAGGCAGATACTGGTGCATCCACCTGTCCCGCCTCATCTGGCCATGGCACTAGGTTGCAGAACATCTTGGACCCAATTTGTAACTTCCTCATCTGCTGGTCCTGCACCACCTTTGGGTGGAACCACCTCAGGGGATGTAGCCTGCCCCTCCTGGTCGCGGGTTTGGAGTGGAGCCTGTCACCCACCGCAAGTTCTGGGGTATGGTGTGCAGCATCATCCTCTCCAAGTTGGATGGACAGCTGCACCAGATGGAGGGCCACCTGGAGCACCTGGAGGGGTAGGCTGCCCCTGTTGTTCAGCACCCAGCACAGCCACCTTCGGGGCCATGAAGGTGAGTGGTGACTGCCATTAGGTGGGATCTTCAGTCCCACTGTATCCATTTGGGGGCTCATGGGTCTCTGATTCCCAACCACCCTCCCCATCCAAGGTATTTACCTCCCCTCATGTGTCATATATCGCCCCTGTCTGCTGTCTTGTGTGTTTTGTCTGTCTGTGAATGCAACCTATCCTACCCAACCTGCCTCCCCAAACATACCTACAGCCCCTCCCCAACATTCCACCCTCATCTTAATAAAAAAAAAATAATGAGCCCTGCCAAGTCTTGAACCCAGGACCTTGTGCACTACAATTACAGCAACATACCTCTACACCATCTGGGTTGTGAGCATTTGTAATGTTTATACAAACATACATCTACAGTCATGTAACATAAGGCAAAAATATATATCCGTAGTACTCTTATACACATGTGTGTGTGTGTGTGTGTGTGTGTGTGTGTGTGTGTGTGTGTGTATATATATATATATATATATATATATATATATATATATATATATATATGTATATGTATAAACTCATCCTCTACTGCAAGGCATCTGCAAAAAGCCTGACAAAGTGGGGGATACAGGTCAAACAATAGTGACATATTTGAAATATGGCTGTTATAAGCATAGAGGTTTGCTAGAGTAGGATGGTTTGTTCTAACATATATTTCCTGATAGATTTCAGGTCTGAAACAAATAATTTTCATCATTTACTGATGTCAATGCTCACATCGTCGCAGTGAATTGTCAGAAACCCACAACTGTTATGGGGAACAGACCAAAAATATGAGCCACACATCTTGACAGTTTATACACATTTGGAGAGTGGAGAGGTATGACTTCAGTCATGTAACAAAAGGGAAAAAACACTGAGAGCTGCCAGCCATTTCAGCAAGCACCTTCTGAACTACAGGCAGACCAACACGACACCACTCCAAATCAGCTCTAGGGAATTACACATGCATTTGCAAATATATCATGCACTACCGGGATGTAACTGTAGGGAAAATCAGACTTCAGTGAGAAATTGTCCACCCACAACCATTTACATCACAGTCACCGCAACATACGAGTACCTCAAATGAACTCTAGACTATAACGACTGTTTGAACAAACATATCCTGGTTGCGAGGCACACACTACACCGACATATACTGCCCAAAGTCACAGTCTACTGGGAATCCTGAGGTGTTGCAGAACATCTCTCAATCTGCCCATACAAACATATACACCTGATAGACCACCAGCAACTGTAGCAGCATACACAGGCAGATAGAAATGGATCTATGACACTTACATCTGCCACTCTCCCTACTCAGCCCAGCAAACATTTACACACTACACTCCTACATGATCTTGACAGTCAGTTAATGATGGCCAGACATACATACCTCTCAACTCTACAGATTTCCACAGAATGTCCAGGGTATGAGACCATATTTATGGTCACTGATGCATACAACCTCTGGGAGTCTGCTAAGTCACTGGGATGATATCAGGAGTGAGGTCACTAAACTCATGATATACCATACCTCTGAATCTCTTACTGCAAGACATCTGGACAAAGCCTGATATACTTAGGGGACAGGGGGCTAAAAAGGGACATATCTCACATAATGGTGTTACAAACTGAAACAGTTGCTGGTGTTACAGGGTTTGTTGTAACATAACATCCCTGAAGGATATGATGTCTGAACACAAATGGATGTTAACATGTACTGCCTTCAGTCCTCACATTATCCTAATGATTTCTCAAAAAACAGAAACTGTCTGAGGAGCACACCAAACATAAGAGGCAAATCTCTGGGCATTCTGTGGACATCTGGACAGTTTAGAGGTATGTCAGAGACATATCACTATCAGACATCAAGTCACACAGAAAACGCATGTCCAGACAAACCCTGTTAATCTAGCAATCTTCTTTGTTTAGAACAGCAATACTTGCAATCTGTACCCAGTTCTGGAACTTTTTCCCCTTATTTTGTTGGGCTGTCTCCACATTTCTTGTTCTGAGAGGTATTTCTATCTACCTTCTGTAAAGCTGTAGCTCCTACATTTCCATAATGTTCTCCTCACAGACAAGGAAAAGGGGCAAGGCCAAAATGAAGGACTTAATTATAGCACTTAGTTGTTATGGAATTGACTAATGGAAAGACAACACAGCTGCTCTGGATGCAAGTAGCAAGTGGGAGACACCAATTAGTGCATAGGCCATCACCTGCTCATGAAGATTACTACAAAAGGTAAGCTGCTGCCTGTGCAAAACAGGTCTGAACCTGTCAACACAAAGACAGACTGTGACTACACAAACTTAAACATTTGCATTATTTTGAGCAAACTCTTCAGCACTTTAACAGGTATGTCAATCAATTAAGCATGTAATAGAACACAGAAGGGGGGTGCAATAATGTAAAATAGGAAGTTATACACCAGGTCACAACAAGTCTTGCTGGACTAACATGTTGCTCTCTGGCACCCACGGCCATTCCTACTGGCCCTGTTTGCAGTGATATAGATCTCAGCTCTGGCCCCTGAGTCACCCCAGCAAAGGTCAGCTCATGTATGACTACTACTGGAGTGTTTTTTGTCCAATACTGACTGTGACACTGCTAGGCCAGCTACCTGGGATGTTGTAAATATTCATATGTCACCTGTGAATGCTACTATGATACATAGACTTATATAGGGTATGTGCATAGTAAACAACTGGCACAGAAGTGTGTGTTAAACTCTATGTTATATACTGAGCTCATAACTTTCAACTGTCCAAGTGTTGCAGACTGACCACATGTTTGTCTCATATTTGCAGTCAATGTCTCATACAGTTGGGTATTGTCTGGCAAATCACTAGCAACCCAGTAAAGACTGAAGTCATAACATAATAGCATACATTTGAATGTCAAATGTCACAACCTGTGGAGTATTCCTGTGACTGTGAAACTGTCTTTGTTAGCAACTATGTGTGTTACAGCTAGATTTATAAAGTGTCACTATTTTCTGGCATTTGTCCACCATTGATGTGTGCCTTTGTGAAGATGTCTTGGTCTAACAGGAGCTAGGACTCTTAGCATGAAACTCTTGTCATTGTAAGCATACCTTGTCCTGGAGGATGCTGACAATTGTGCAGTCACTGACACCTGGTTTGTAGCTGTGGAGAGCAGACTAACCTTGCCAGGTTACTCATCCCACCATACATTTAGACTCCAAATGGAGGGCTGCAAACCCACAGGAGGTGGAGTTTTAAACATTATCATACACATACATACCTCCAGGCTAGCCAAACAGTATGAAGCATAGGAGACATCCCAGGTGCAGTACACTGTTGACAAAGCACCTACTCAAATCATAGCCAGCTACAGATCTCCAACCATGACTCTGGACACCAACTACACCTATCTGGATGTGTTTGAATCTGTCAAGATTCAACCATCTACCCTGCTCCTGGGTGATTTTAACTACCCAACCACAGTGTGCATGATCTATTCTACCTGAACATGAATGCACAGAGATCCCTCAGCTTTGTCAATGGCAATGTATTGGATCAGCTGGTCAACACTCTTATGACAGGTGGAAATATCCTGTACCTGGTCCTGACCAACATGAGTAGCCACTGTAGCACTCATACAGTGTCATCCTCCTTGTAAGATCAGACAACATAGCCATCACTGTTGAGGTCAACACCACCCCCCCCCCCTTATCAGGGTAAAAAAAAATAACTTTCCAAAGGTGCCTATATGTCTCCTCAGAGCAAGTAGAAGTAGCTTTACAACACAGTCACATCAGTTGTAACTAGCAGTAGTGTCAAAGCCTACACCACAATACTATATGGGCACCTGCTGTATGGACTCAGCAATACCTGACAGGACAAAATCATCTGCCTCAAGGCAGGGTAAACATCTGTGGTGGACAGATAGTACCTACTTGGTCAAAGTAGTGGAAGCCACCTCTAGTAGTAGACTCTTACAGAGTTGTATACTCAGTGGATCAGTCTGGGGGCCTCTACTGTTTGAGATATACATTTCTGAGGTACAAGACAATACCAGTGGTCTGTGGCTGACCAGGTTTACAGATGATTGCAAGCTGGCCACTGTCTTACATTCCTCTACTGATGTGAGCATCCTCCAAGAGGCCCTTAATACTATAATAGGTGGAAATAATTGCTGAACCGGGTCAAGAAGGAGCAGATGCCTAATAGGAAGCAATGTAACCTTGGTCTGAACAAGCAAATATGGTTACAAGTGAATTATCCTAAGGCTATCTTTGAGTGCAAATTGGACACATCCACCAAGGCCAATCATTAGGCCTTCGACACATATGTCTGTGATCCCACAGACAACACCCAAGCTTGCTCTGTAGTGGTGGTCAGTAACATGACATACACATATGGCATAGATATAGCCAACCTACTGCAGACAGGTTAAGTGTAAACATCACCTCCCTGTCCCCCCATCGGTACACATGGACATGCACATCACCTGCCCCCCTCCTGTCATCATCAGGAAGCAAGTCCATAATGCCCTCTCAAAGGCAACACACAGAAGTCTCCATAGGCTGGATACCATCCTTGGCTGCATCCTACATGAACTCAGGCAAGAGCTCTCAACTCCATTACGCACTGTAGTCAACCAAAGCCTGAGCACCAGTGTCATCCCATCTGCACAAAGGACAGCCACTGTCATCCCTATATACAAAGGTGGAGCAATCCACTGACCCAGCCAATCATATACACATCAGCCTAACTAACCTGATCTGAGGGCATGGCACTATCAAGGACCTTATTAACAGGGACATCAGCAACCTCAAAATGCTTGAGCCCACACAGTGTGGTATTGTCAAAGGGAGATCAGGCCTGTTAAACCTAGTCAACTTCTCTGAAGCAGTCAACAAACACAAGGATGAGGGGAAGATGGGGCACACTGCCCACCTTCACCTAGCCCAAATCTATCGCAAAAATCCCCAGGTGGCCATGATACATAATGCTACACAGCTAGGCATCAACCTGTATGCTACCAGATGGGTAGCTAACTGGCTCAATGATAGTACCCACTTGGTCAAAGTAGTGGAAGCCACCTCTAGTAGTAGACTCTTACAGAGTTGTGTACTCAATGGATCAGTCGGAGGGCCTCTACTGTTTGAGATATACATTTTTGAGGTACAAGACAATACCAGTGGTCTGTGGCTCACCAGGTTTACAGATGATTGCAAGCTGGCCACTGTCTTACATTCCCCTACTGATGTGAGCATCCTCCAAGAGGCCTTTAACCAAATGAATGACTGGTGCAAGAAGCATTGCCTCAAACTGTATGCCAGGAGATGCATCATTTTCCCTGTTGTGGTAGATGTCATGCACACTAATTATGACAGTAATAACAATGTACTGAGCATACAATCAAGTGTGAGGTGACTTGTACACCAAGGATGGTAGCAACCTGACAGTTTCCCACCATGTGGGCACCATTGTACGGAAGGCTGTCTACATGGCTCTCCTCACAAATATGGGTATGTCATTCAGGAACCAGGAGGCCCCGACATCCCTGTACTCCACCCTTATCAGATGCATTACTGAGTACAATGGCTCCTTTGGCATGTACCTTGCCAAGCAAATGAAGAAGTTGCGGAGACCACAGAGGTTCCTAACCCAGCAAATCCAGGGTCTGCAGCACATATCCTATACAGATAGGCTGAAAGCCTTGTCCCTGTACTCAGTCTCATACAGACTGCTCATAGGCGACCTGTGTCTGGCATACAAGGCCATTTCCAGCCAGCCTTGATGGTGTTTCTGCATATCTGTAAGACAAACCCCACTCACACAACATACATGCAAGGCCCTCATCTGGTCTGTGACATATATAGTACGTGTTGGCAGGATAGTGTAGTGTCTTACAAAATACACTGTCTGTAAAATACACTCCCTCCCCATGTCTGGAAGAGTACATGTATAGCCCTCTTGAAGAAGAAGCTGGACAACTGCATGCAAAATTGGAAACACACCCCTGGGATCCCGCATGTGTCCCAGCTGGACAGGGGATACAAGTGATGGCTTTGAAGGGACATGGGGGAAGTCTGGGATAGGCATATGAGGGCATCCAGGCCAATAGCCTGGTATCATCTTATGAAGCTATGCACAAAATACTTTAAGTGTTTTATGTATGTATTGCAGACTGTCCTACAATTATGTCTGAAATGGATCCCTGTGAGTCTGAACTGTATATGTACTGCATTGATACAGTATTCTGTTGTACCTTCATTAGTTTTTATCACATATTGTTAAACCTTGTCATTGTGTCTGGTCTGTATAGCAGTAAGTCAGCTGTTACAGTACTTGCATATGCACTTGGTGACACTGTATAGCTCACTCCAATAACCTTGGTCTTGGTCACACTTCCATTCTGTTAACAGGCCCATCACACAGTAGGATTTGTCACCCTTTGTTGAGGGCCTTACATTAGCTGTTAAAGAGATGGATTGTGGCTGTCAGAACTATGGTAGGGTCTGGCTTGAAGGGCCCATATCTGGCAAAGCTGTGCCAGACTTTAGCAGGTGTGTGTGTGTGTGTGTGAGTGTGTGTGTGTGTGTGTGTGTGTGTGTGTGTGTGTGTGTGTGTGTGTGTGTGTGTGTGTGTGTATGTGTGTGTGCGTGTGTGCGTGTGTGCGTGTGTGCGTGTGTGTCAGCAAACATAATACTGCAGGGTATTAATTTACATATGTTGTCTTCCCCTCATAGTTGAACATGGGGGATGGTGTCTCTCCCCCTCACAACCTGATGTCAGTGTCTTAGTGGATTCTCAAGATGATGGTGGTCATAGTGAGGCACAGGTGGGGTTGTTGGGGTCTGAATTTGTACCACTGGTTGTTATCCCAGTTTCACGTAAAATGCCCCTGTACACAGTCAGTATGCCCACACATACCTAGTCCCCAGCAGCCACAGATAATGGAAAGTTGGAGGTTGGTGGCATGGAACATGCTAGTGTGGTGACTATGGCAAGTGTGAGTGTAGACACTAGCCATATCCAGAGAGTAGACAAGGTCACACACGGGCAGATGGACAAGGGTGCTCGACAGGGACTCGACATCAAGCCCCTGTCATAAGTGCCACAGCAGGTGTCACCAGATGCATGTTACGGTCCAACATGGAAGCTCAGGCGTGTACTGACCGCAACACCAGACAGATGCTCTGGGTCATGAATGCAGTGCTTGCTGCTGTGTGTGATGACCTGCATGTTATGTGTGATGCCATACCTCAATTTGCTGATGTCATTGATAGATGGTGGGGTGAGACATTATCAATGCTTGACTGTGCAATGTCTGTGCTTGAGCATGTGATGGGAGTAGGGCATTGGCTAGGTGGATGTAGGTCAGAAACATGATCAGCTGACAGGCAACATGGCCATGCACATTCACAGTCCTGTAGTGACAGTACCACCAGCACTACTGAAGGGGGGGTGCTGTCCACACCACACTGGAGCAGGCCATAGGTACATGGTCCTGACCAGTCCCATCAGGAACATGGATCCAGCAGACAGCAGTCACCATCAGGGTGTAGTACTGCATCTGTCCTTGGGTCTGGTGGTGCCAGTGAGACTCCTGGAAGAACCAGTTCCTGCATCCCTGCAAGAAGACAGGGAACTGTACAGCCTGCCATGTACAGTCCACAGCTGTCCAACATAGCCCTATGTCGGGCATCCACATGGCTTGATTGTGTGCAGACAAACACTCAGACATCTCTATCACAGGCCAGTTACCACCAGACATGCACAGCTCCTCTGCATGGCCCAGTTGAACACCACCCCTCTAGACACACACACACACACACACACACACACACACACACACACACACACACACACACACACACACACACAATGTCAACCATATGGCCCAGCCTAGGCCTCTGGCAATCTCAAACCACACCCTCTGCATGTGATACCTGTGCCACAAATCTGTTATCCATACCATCGATGCAGGGACATGTTCATATGAGTCTGATGCACAGGGTGAATATAGTTCAATGTGGTAATGTAATGCTGTGTAAGGTACTGTCTGCTGGGAATAGTTATGGGTACACATTGAGGTGTATGTACCTTGTTAGCCATGATGCATTATTGCTGTTAGTACAGCTGACTGGCAGTAGTGTCACTTACTATATTCTGTTTGTGTTCCAGGTGTCTGTGTGTTTGCAGGCTGTGGGCCTGCTGGCAGTAGCAGTGATGAGTATGGCAGAGTGGAAACACAATGACCTTTTTGTAGCCACTGCACGGCTGTATATGTACATGTTTACCAGGTGTGTTTATATGCAACAATGTGTGAGGGACAATTGTGGCATACAGTGTGACCTTGCATACATACCTTTGTCACAGCCAGCTAGCCTTTATACATGTCACCTGGATGTTCTGTAGGACTGCAGGCTCACACATACAGAGGAGGTTACTTGAGTACTGGCACTAGGTCCCTCATAAGCTTAGCCAGTACTTTAACTGTAGCAGATTCACCTATCAGCACCTGTTGCCCCTGCCATTTCTGTCCCATCCACTCGACCTTCATGCAGTTGATGAGGGTATGCCTGGTACTGTATATGACAGGTTTGGGGTATGTATTCCTGAAACAGGTCAGCTTGTGTTAGTCTAACCTGGCAATCACCAGCATGTGTCTTGCACATTCTTATGAATGATGGCACCAGATACATAACATAAATAGAGTTAATGTACCCTTAACATAGTAGACCCATGTGACACACACACACACACACACACACACACACACACACACACTACTGTATGGGGACATGCATTGGAACACTCATGCACATGGAGTTGACACTTCTCAGAGTAGATGACCTACCCATCTCTTTATGTACAAAACACAGTGATATGACCATTGCATGCACCACAGTGGCTTGGTGTTAGAAACTGTGTGACTGTGCTTGGACGATGTATGACATCTGTAAGGGCTGAAACTAGGTTGGCAATGGGGGAGTTCACAGGGTAGAAGAGGCACAACAAAATAGTATAGCCACCACATACACACAATAAAGACAGCCAAAGGGGCTGTGCATACAAAAACACATACACAGTTGCCAATAACCATATTAGTAATCCTATGTATCCACTTCTATGTACTATAGTGCTACATACACCTGACATGCTCCACATAGATTATATGCCTGGGACATAATACACATCCTCTTACAACATGTAATCTTGCGAATGCCTTCATAGATGGTGGGATAACCCACCAGAAATAGCAATTGGTACTGCTCCTACAAACCTGCACAAGTGATAGATTGACAGACTTTGTAGCAGCATGATGTGTCATTCAGGTACGATGTCCGATGCTGGCATGTGTGTCACTATGGTAACTGTGACATATTTGGCAATGATATTACATAATGCCCATTGTTAGGGGACAGAGACAACGAATAGTTTGCAAACATGTGAAAATTCCATATACATCTGTACAGATGACTCGTATGGGCTGTATAGTGTATGGTACATGGTGCATGTGAGGCAAATGCCATTAACAGGCTCTTTAAAGTAATGTCATGGGTAGGGGGTCAACAAGTCTTAAAATTGTATAACCTACACATACAACAGCCACAGGGGATATGCATCACACACACTACTATAGTTGTCAATATTGAGATTAGAACCTCTACCTATCTAACTATTTGTACTATAGTATTACATATTTATTGCAGACACCACAGAGCGTAGAGGACTGACAAGTTTATACAGGTACATCTACTGTGAATGACATCAGCAGGACTTGTAAAGTAGAGCAATGGAAAGTGTACTGGGTGGTACACACCTCAAAATATGATAAAACCCACACCACCAGAGGATGTGATTCTCACCCAAACAGACAGACAGACACACACACACACACACACACACACACACACACACACACACACACACAGTTGGTAGTATTGAAGATAGAACCCCTACCTATTTAGTTATGTGTACTACAGTGTTACGCAGTTATCACATGCCCCATGGAGCTTATAGGGTTTAACACTGTCCCAAGGTACGTCTAAGGTGAATTACATAGAATTACAAAAGTATTTTGTATGGAAATGTACTGGGTGGGAAGGACATTAAAAATACATTACCCTACAAATGTACACACAAGCGCCTTCACACACACACACACACACATAATTAATGGAGAGTAGAGTAGCCTTTCCCCTTCTAGTTATTTGTATTATACTGTTACATAATTATGCACACACCACAGGGTTTATAAGGCTGTGGTTGTCCAAAGGTACTTCTAAGGGGAATAACATCAACAGGACTGTTAAAGTAGGGCACTGGGAAGTGTACTCAGTGGGAATGGCCTAAAACTGTTTCTCCTACAAACAAACACGCACACACTTACATTTACCAGGAGTGAGATTAGGACCCCTATCTATCTATTCATTTGTACTATAGTGGTATGCAGTTATGGCATGCCCTACAGAGCTTATGGGGGTAACAGGTGTTCAATGATACTTCTAAAGGGAATGACATCAACAGATCTTGTGAAGTAGGGCAATTGGAAGTTTACTGAGTAGGAATGGTCTCTTAATACTTAAACGTACAGGCACACACACACACACATGTACACACACACACACACACACACACACACACACACACACACACACACACACACACACACACACACACACACCCACACACGTGTCTCTCTCTATCACTGTCTGTCTCTCTCTTCCCCACGTTTATGTATGCGTATGCTTGACATAATGTTATATGTTGCCCATATATATCTTTGTGTATCACATGCAACAGATGCAGATATATCACATATGGGCTACCTACAGCTAGCTGAGGGTAATCCTGTGTGATGGGTGTGTGTAGACACAGTTAAGGTCTACATAGCTATCTGTATGCAAAGACATATATGCACAATACAGTTATATAGTCTGATGTGGGTTCTGACATGGGCTGTGAGTCGCTAAGTGAAGGAGCATGCCTAGTATGACCTTCTATAGCAAGAGTGGGACTCCATTCCAGAGATAATTATACTCTGGTCTGGGGTTTTGTGTGCTACAGCCATACCTCTCAGAAGTAAACAGAAAGTTTCTAGAGGTACAGGGTTGTTTTAGCAGACATTGTCTGACATATCTGAAGTCTGACACTGGAATGTACTGTACCATTACCTAGTGACAGACATCCTCAGATCATCACATTGCTTTATCAAAGGAATACAAGATGTATGATGCACAGACCAATGTCCTGAACCCAACTATATACATTTTTGCCCAAAAAGGCCAGTTGAGAGGTGTGGTTACAGCTGGTTGACTGATGGAGCTGTGTAAACAGTCCATCAACTTGGTGATATACTGGCTGGAGATCTTCTGCTTATGCGGTATTCTTCTTACCTGAAAAGTCATA
Organism: Protopterus annectens; assembly: GCF_019279795.1. Lineage (NCBI taxonomy): Eukaryota > Metazoa > Chordata > Ceratodontiformes > Protopteridae > Protopterus > Protopterus annectens. The sequence goes on from NC_056746.1 coordinate 691,035,417, forward strand.
TCCTGGTCCATACCTCTCAACTGTACAGTTTTTGGCAGATTGTCCAGGTGTTTGTCTAGAAGTTTTGTCCAGTCTACATAAACTTATGTTTTTATGGCAAGTTAGTCGCAAATAATTAAAGACAGACGTTACAAAATAATGCCAGATATTAGTATTTTAGACTTCATAATCTTCAGACAATACCTGCTAATGCAAAACCTGTAATTCTACCAACTTTCTCAGTTTGTAAGAGCAATATTTACAACACATGCCTATCACTGGGCCTTTGTCCCACTTTTATTTATGACTTTTTCCAGATGTCTTGCTGTCAGAGGTTGTGAAGTATGGGTGTGGGTACAGAGTGTGGGTCAACAAATGTCAATAAATAATTAATAATAATGGGTTGGGAGGTTGACCTAATGGTTAAGGTGTTTGCCTTAGAAACACAAGGTGCAGGGTTTGAGTCTCACAAAGTATAATTGACTAGGCTTAAAATGGCTCACAAGGGCAGTTAGCTTAGTACTAATCTATGAATCTATGAACCTATGAGTCCATTCTACTGTGCAGAAATGTCCATTATATTTGTTGTATATTCCACATAGCACTGTGTGACTTCCAGGTATGTGCGTAGCACAGCAGTACAGAGTACTGTGGTGAACCACTGATAAACAGTTGTGTATATGTTGATAGGTTGATATGACATTAGTAGGGTATTGGCCCTGAATTATAACCTACGGAGACGGGAGTGTAACCCATGGTAAGACATGTCAACATACAGAGGCATTAGGCTTGATGTGGATAGGGAGTGTATTCCACAGATGTGGGAGTGCGTGGGGCACATATCTGTCACACCACCAAGCCATACTGATATCACAGACCAGGTTGATCCTGTGCCTATGGGTTGATCGAGTGGGCCTTGACTCCCAGATGTGAAACACTATTCTTACTTATGAGAATATACAAACAGAATTGTTAAAAATTTAAACACACTGTTTTTTTTTTCTTGTATTGTATACCTCAATAATATGTATTTGTCTTGTATATCTACTTCAATTTGTATTATGAAAAAACTTTCTTGACTTTCAAAGTTAAGTTGATGTTATGTAAAAATTTCTGTGACTGTATGGTGCTTTTCTACCTGGGCCTCCACTGAAAATGGGTCATTGGGCCCAGTGGACTTTCCCGGTCAATAAATAAGTAATAATAATCAAGGCAGGGTCTGGATTGCTTTGTATGGCAGACAGGGATCACCTCAACAGAGTCTGTATGGAATGGGGTAGAGGAAACAGTGCTGTTAGCCTATGTGTGTTGGGCAGGTGTTTGGGGTTTAGGGTAAGGCCTTAGTGTATGCAAGACCCTGGTGTGTGGAGTCTGCATGGTCTGTGGTGTGTACGTTTGTGGAGTTCTCATGTATTTTTGCCTCTGAGGTGTCCTTTGTTTGGGTTTTTGTTTTGTTGTGGACCTCCATTCACATGGGTGTGTATTATGCATTTGCAGGTAATGTTTACTGACTCCATACACTACATGGCACTTATGTTACTGCACAATTGGCTCGGGTGTGTACATTCTCCATTTGTCTGGCCAGTGGTTCCTCTTCCCCTTATTTGTGTCTCTTTGTCCTTCTGTAGTCCAGTCACAAGCTTTGCCCACAATGGCTGCTGTTATGTATTTGTAATTCTGATGTGAGCAGTGTAAATGCCATAACATCACACACAAGGTTGTGGACTTAACACCTCTGAGTGTACCTATTTAGCAGGTTGTCCATCATTGCACCACTACATTTACTGTGGTCCTCAGATGATTTGTGTTGCTATATGTTATTATGAGGCTACATGTTGGCCTAGCTGTCAAACATCAGAGTGACATCTGGACCGTCAGACAAAGGTATACACATAGGGACAGGGTGTTACTACTGTTCTGCCACACATAGGCAGTTGGGAGACCAGTTTGGTATTTGCTTGCTTTTTCTTATGGGTATGAAATCTGCTTTCCCACTGTCTGCCATTGATGTTTTGACAAGACCCTTTCTTGTCTTGCAAATGCAATATTAGGACAAGCAGAACAGATATACAAGGCATACTTGTGCTCCTTCTGTGACAATCTGTCATTCCAGGGGTATGGATGCTGGCCAGTGACAGGTTGTCAGTGCTGACATAGTAAGTTGGCAGCCTTTTATGACCCGGCAGTACACTGACCTTCAAGGTACCTGCTGACCTACTAGGCAACATACCTCCTGGCTATTTAGAGCCAGACATCTGGACAAAGCCATACATAATTTGCGGACAAAGGCCTACATATAGGGACCATTGTTAACTATTGGCCTTATAAACCTGGACAGGTGATACAATAACAGGTTTTGCATTAGCATGCATTTTCCTAAAGGGTATGAAGTTTGAAACTACAATCTGTCATTATTTTCTGACTTTAGTAATTTGTGATTTGCCAGTGATTTGCCAGAGAACCAAAATTTTATTATAAAGAGACCATGAATATGATGCAAACCTCTAGACATTCTGCAAAATGTCTGTAGAGTTGAGAGGTATGCGAGGCACTGTGTAGGTTACTCTGAGCTTTATACTGTCCATACATGTGCCCCCCTGTTCCTGACCTGTCCAGCTTTCCTGCGGTAAAAGATATTGACATCTGGACAGTGTATAATACTACTACCATAGCTGTAGTTGACATGCATAATAGTTGGCACTGCAGTTCTTGGAACATGGTCCCTGTCAACCACAGTACTATACCTAGGCCACTAAGGCATGACAACCAGGAGTAAGTGCAGGCCACATACTGACAGTATTGATCACACATATACATAGCTCATTAACCCCTGCATATTGTGGACATGCAACAAGTTATCACGTTGATTGGGACAGCCCTGGGAATGTGTGCTCTGCTGCTTATACCCTAAAACATTACTGTCACTGCATTTCTATGGGGACATGGTGTGTGGGGGGCACACCTGTCAGCTGTCCACATCTGCACAGACTGTGCTGATGTTCCCTTTACATTTGGTTCCATTTAGCATAGTATCGTACCTGTCTTGGAGACTACAAGCATGTCAATAAAGGCCACAGGTTAACTTGTAATGCAGACATTTGGGTTGCAGACCTCTCACCATTCAGAGCCTTACTGTAACTGCAAGAACTGCTGTGATATCACTGTGTAGGTCTGTATGGGCATATTTCATCATTGTTTCCAATTGTGGGCCTTTGCAAACATTTCTTAATGGTTTTCTATGGCTGACTTGCTGGGTGAGACTGTGGGGTGAGTATGGGACCCCCACATTGACATCCATGCATGTGACCTATGACCTCCCAGTTTGTTAGCCCCCCACATGTACTGCAGTGAGATTTGTCACCTAGGTGACTACTTCATTCTCTGGGGAAGCCAGTACTGAGCAGACATTTCCTGTTGTCCCACATAGCTGTCAGTTGTCTGCTGCCATCCCAATAGGCCACCCTGTTTTCTTGCATGCATGGAGCGATACCATAGCTATGCTACCACAATGTATTGCTCCATTTATTTATTATTAAGAAGACTGACTTACCTTGTGCCTGTGGGAGTTGTGAGGATGGTACTTGAGGGCTGGCTCTGTTGGATGAAGGCAGTACACAACCTATACATGGTAAGATACAGGTTGTGTGATGTGTGTGGCATCCATTTTACTGTGTGTGCAATTCAGAGAAAGGTGTCAGGCCTTGGGTCCCTACAGTGTCAGTGTGTGTGCTATGCATTGCCTCTTTGCCAAGGCCTGGGCACAGCTCTGTCTGCCTACAGGAACAGGCTCAGGGAGATCTTTCTCCAAGTCCTCCTGTGCCTGTGGGGGCCTTGGCAGTGGTGGGTTACTGTGTGGGCCTTCTCTGTGATGTTCCTGCCGCAGCTGTTTCCACAGGATCATACTGTGTAGCATGGCACATACTATGAACATGTGTGCACATGTGGCTGGAGAGTACTGCAGGGCTCCACCAGGTATATCAATGCAGCGGAACCTTGACTTGAGCATCCCAAATACATGCCCTATAATGTTCCTGGTTTGTGCGTGTGCCTCATTATGGCATTCTTTGGTGTGTGTGTGTGTGTGTGTGTGTGTGTGTGTGTGTGTGTGTGTGTGTGTGTGTGTGTGTGTGTGCGCGCGAATGCCTGCTTAAACGTTTTTTATTAATTTTACCATTATAACAATATTCAATTATATATAACATGTAGATAACTTAAGTAACAAACTATATACAATATTTACATTTGGACTGAATAAAATTAAATAACAGAAACAAAATCAATCTGTGGAAGTATCTGAATAGCACATAGAGAAGTATTTTCTTTCTTTCCCTATCATTAAGTATTGTCTGAGTTCATTTTTAAAGTCTCGATAAGAGATAGAATCTTGTTCCAGGGATTGTTTCTCCATACTTTTGGTGTAATTCTTAGTTCCTTGACACTGATTTCCATCAAAGCTGTTTTTTTCAATAGACACAAAAATTCTTCAACTGTTGGTTCAGGTGATGATTTCCATTTTCTTGTACTGCACTTCCTTGCCACATAGGTTCATAGGTTGGTACTAGGCTATCAGCTCTAGGGCCTATACAAGCCTAGCCATAACAATTCCCTGGCTATTTCTTCCCACAGTATTTACTTCCCTTGAACCCTGTCTAGCAGGGTGACTGATGTGATCACTGGGGTGAATTTCCTATCTCCCATCCAATCATCAAGGTTTCTTTTGTAGAGGGGCAAAGAGGAGCTCTGCTTGACATGTATGGGCAGTCTATTCCAGAGTCTGGGGAGTCGCTGGGTCAGGAACATATCTCTCCAGCATGTTTTGTTCTTTGTGATGACAAGGTTTAGATCATTGGAGCGTGTGTCTCTGAGGGATTGGGATTTATTTAAGTGTAACATGTCCAACAGCTCTGGGTGTGACATGGCCTTGTATGTTATGCAGAGATTGCCTTTGAGTAGACGATATGCAACAGCGTATAGGTGGAGTTATTTTAGATGGTCAGCATAGGACATCAGCTTTAGGCCTGTGATTCTTTTAGTGAGGTATTTCTATGGCCTTTCCAGTTGTTGCAGATATCTTGAGAGGTACATACCAAATGGGGCATTGTATTCTATAATGGGTCTAATGAGGGATGAGTACAGTGGGACAATGACCTCCTTTTTTCTGGATGAAAAGCCGTTAGTGATGAGGTGTGCCACACAGAAGGATTTCCTGACTGTTGTGGCGATGTGGTTATCGAAGGTGAGACCACTGTCCACCTGTGTTCCTAAGTCTCTTATCACACTTTTGGTGTTTAGTGTACTGCCACCTATGTGGTAATTCAGGGGTACATGTTTTTCCCAAAAGAGATAACTATACATTTCTTGGCATTGAGCTTGAGCCCATGGCTCTGGCACCAAGCATCTGTTTCTGTAAGGCCCTTTTGTAGAATATCCACATCATTTGGGGATTCAATAATGGCTCTCAATTTGCAGTCATCTGCAAACTTGGTTGGCCAGAGTCCCTTAGTGTTGGCCTGTACTTCAGAGAAGTAGATGCCAAACAAGAGCGGTCCCAGGACTGAACCCTGAGGTACTCCACTTGTCACTTGTCTGGAGCTGGATTTGGAGTCAGCTACTTTTACAGTGTGGGTTCTGTCAGCAAGCCTGTTGGCAACCCATCGAGTGATGTAGGGATTAATGTCCAACTTAGTAAGTTTATCTATGATTCCAGAGTGGGGGATTATGTCGAAGGCCTTGGCGAGGTCCAGATAGGCTGCGTGGACCACCTTACCCTTGTCCACGGCTCTGGAGACAGATTCAGAGAAGTCAATCAGGTTCCAGAGACAAGATCGTCCCTTTATGAACTCAAACTCCATGAGGTCCAGTGTTTGAAGGTTGCCAATGTCTTTGTTTATAAGTTCCATGACAATACATTCCATGGCCTTGCAGTTCAGGCTCATCAGACTGATGGGGCGGTAGTTTCCAGGATCCAAGGTGGATCCCCAATTATGTAGTGGGATAACTGTAGCTATGCGGCACTCAGTGGGCATGAAGCCTGAGGTGAGGCTATAATTAAACATGACACTTAGGTGAGGTGCCAGTTCATTTTGTATTTCATGTAGTACACAGCCTGGGATGTCATCTGGTCCCATGGATGCTGTATTCTTAGCTTTGTAGAGTGCGTTTTTTACCTGTGTGGCTGTTATTATCAGAATTTGGCAATCTTTTGGTATTCAGATAGGCCCTTTAGGGGGTGAGAGGAGGGTGAAGTTTGCACTGAGTCGATCTTCCGGAATATTTGCAATATCCTTTGGATTAGGATATTTAATGCCATTCTGTTGTACCTCAGAACAGATCTGAGCATTGCCATTTAGATTCTTGATGTAGCTATAGAATGCCTTGTGGTTGTCTTTGGAATCTTTGGCAATTTTATTTTCGTTACTAGCTTTGGAGGATTTTATGAGGGATCTCAGCTTCTTACTGAGACTGGTAAGGGAGTTTTTTGCATCCTGGGATTTTCCTCTTTTCTGCAACAGTTTCTTCCTGTTGTTGTAAAGTTTGTTTATGGCAAGGTACCACAAGATTGGCTTCCTTTTGTTGGAGGAGAGCATTTTGGTTCTATTGGGGATGGCACGATTCATGCATGGGTGGATGTGCTCATACAGTGCCTTAGTGTAGGATTCAGTTTTCAAACTTTCAGTTCCCGCCTGCATGGGTGTCATAAAATTTGTCACTTCTGACTTGAGTAGCATGAAGTTGGCTTTAGAGAAGTTTTTGACAGAGGTTTCCTTACTGGAGGGTCGGGGTGGGATGTGGATGTCAAGGGTGATTAGCTTATGGTCAGACCTGATCAACGAGGGGGTGACCATAGGTGTGGAACATCTATTTCCCATGTTGGTAATGACCAGGTCTAGGATATTGGAGCCCCTGGTGGGACTAAGGATTAGTTGATCCAGGGTGTTGGAATTTATGAATTCCAAGAACCGTTGGGCAAAGGTGTTGGTACATGAGTAGTTTTCCCAGTTAATGGCAGGGTAGTTGAAATCACCCAGTATTAGGGTGTTTGGTTGTATCTTAATATTTTCTAGTATGTTTAGAAAGGTGTAGTGAGAATCTTGGGGCACAGTGGGGGATCTGTAGCAAGCTACAATTTGGATTGCAATCTTACCTAGTTTTAGTTGCACCTGAAGAATTTCAGACGCATTGTGTTGGGCAAATAGCCTGGTGTTGTGAATATCCTTGGTGAATATGAACACTCATCCACCTTTAGTGTTTCAGTCCTGGTTTGGTGGCCGAAAAGTGTGGTAAGAGTTGTAGCCTGGTATTGCAGGGGTGCTCTCTGGAGCCTTGAACCAGGTCTCAGTTACTGCACAGATATCAATGTTCTCCATTTTTAGGAGTGTCTCGAGAGAGTGCATTTTGAGGTTTAGACGGCTAGCATTGGGTAGCATTACCTTCAGATTTTGCATGCTTGTACCTGTTATGGTGGTGGTTTTGTCCTTTGAACTTTGCCTAAAAAAGGCACTTTAGGGGTGGCAAGAGCCTTAGCCAGTAACCTGAATCCCAGGGTTGACAGGTGCAGACCATCTCTGGCAAAACACCGTGGTCTGTCGATCATGTCATCCCAGGCAGATAGATACTGGATCCCCTTTATAATGACTCCAGAAGCTTAGCCAATTGTTGAAGTCAATCATTTTGTCCTTATACTGTGGTATCATTCTGGGTGAAGGCAGGATGCTACTCAGGGCTAGGGTCATACCTGCCTGGGCCACATGATCTGAGATCTCTTCCATGTCTCTTTTCATGTAGTCCAGGGAGGTACGTCTCAAGTCATTCACTCCAACATGGAGAATGACAGAGTCATATTTGTACTTGTTGTGGAGTGACTTGAGTGCATGCATTATGTGGCGGATCCTGGCACCCAACAGGCAGCTGACTGTAATTTTCTCCTTGTTCAGCCTGGTGAGTGGGACATCAGTGTGCCTGACTATAGATTCATGAGTCACATATGACTAAAGTGTTGGGTATGTTGTCTTGCCTTAGGGGCTGTTGGGTGGTACACTGGGGTTGTGAGCTATGTAACACTTTGGTTGTGATTGGTGTTTGTTTGCGTTTCGGCTTCAGTGGTCCTTGTTGCTTGGGCAGGTTACTGTTAAGGGCCTCCACATATGTGGGTTTAGTGTTGCTATGTATGAGTGTTGGTGGTGTGGGTTTAGAAAGGCTATGTGTTGCTTGAGGTGTAGTGTGGGTGTTACCTTTCTCCTCTTGACTATCTAGCACAATCTTGGGTGGAGAGAGCTTTGCTTCCAGTTTGGCTATGTAAGTGCATCTCTTGCAGTGTTGGGTGGTAGTAGGAGAGGGTTGTCTGTGTACATGGCAATTGCTGCATTGTCCCAGTATGCACAGATTCACCAGATGGACAGGAAAAATCACTGGAAGCTGACCCTTGGACATGTCTTGTTTGGTGTTTTTTTTTTTGTAAAGTACAAGAGCTGTTTTCCTTTACCTTAGTAAGGTACTTTGCAATTACAGGCTGTTTAGTGCCTACAATTAATTTCTCCTTATTAACAAGAACACTTGAGTGCTTGTATCAGTTTAAGACTTCCTATTGCTATTCAGCACATTTTAAAGCAAGTGCTAGTCACAGGGATGCTTAAAGTTAAGATGAAAAAAATGGTTTATCCTAAACATGCAGTGTGCACTAGAGGAGTTAGATGTGAATGTAGGTAACTTAAGTTTTACCTGTCTAAAAAGTTAAGATTTAGTGGAGAGTCCCTATTTTTAAAACAGCAAGATGGATTGAAAGGGGATGGTCACTTTTGTATTCTGGTAATATGGAATACAGTAGGATGGCCAATAAATTTAAATAGTTGAAGAGCAGTGATTTCACAACATGATAATTTTATGCTTACTCACACAAGCCAGTAAAAGCAGAGAGATGAGAAATATGGTCGAATTAACATAAGGGGAAGGCAACTAGAAAGACAGTGGTGTTTAAGAACACTACAGTAACCGGGTGGGAGGGTGAGGAAAGAATTCTGCCTGACTCACAAGAGACAGAGCTGTGGTCACTTTTCAAGTTTTAATATGCAGTTAAAAGCAGAATACAAGTAAAACACAAGGTAAATAAAACAAATCACAGTATTCAAAATAGAAAAAGGCAATAAAGTAATGCAACAAGTAAAAAGCAAACTAACCTTTCCCTCACAGCAAAATGTAGCAGAGTCTGAGTGAGCCTTTCTAGTAAAAGCTAATAAAGTCCATAGTAGATTGTTGTTCATTTCTATGTTTTCATTAACATTTAACAGGATTAAAGATTTTGTTAATACAAATGTGTCTGTAAATGTAGCTTGAAGAAATTTACTTATTTCTTCCCAGTATTTTTTGAGTTTTGTACAATCATATAACATATGTACCCAATTTGCTTCACATTTTTGTAAACATCTCCAACACAAAACTTCTTTACTAGAATTAATTTTGGCTAATATGTTGGGAGTAAGAAATGATTTATGCAGAAATTTCCACGTATGTTGTGTCTTTCAGCTTATCCCGGTTAGGGGTCGCCACAGTGGAACTCCGGTCCGCTAATGTTTGGTAGTGGATTTTTACGTGCCGAGATACCAGCCCTGATGCACAACCTTCAACAAAGGCACACCCATTCATGCATGCCTCCACACAGAAGACTCTCTAACTGAGAGTCGAACGCGACAACGTTTTGCTGTGAGGCAACAACGCTACCGCAGCACCACTAATTTTATGAAATACAATAAGTTAGTTTTACTTTCCCTTGATAAAATTAATGTATGCCCTTTTGTAATGAAATGTCAGTAATTTTGATGAGTTTTAACTTTATAATTCAGTAAAATTTTGTAAAGTTTTGAGGTTATATTTGTCCAGTTGTAGTTGTTATAAATAATTTCAAACATGGGATTTATTAGGTTGGGTCTTATTTTAAATGAGGAATTATTGATTATTCTGCATGGATCTTGTGCATGTGATATTACACTTTGGAGTACTACCCAGTCATTATTTGTGATGTCATATGTATTTAATATATGTTGAATATCTAATACTTTCTGATTGTTTATAAAATGTTAAAAAAACAAGCAAAGGTAAGCAACTTGGTAAAGTGGGATGTGCTCAACAACAGTCCAAATGAAAAACAAATCCACAACTCCACACAAATGCAAATGCAGGCATTTTTTACTAAACAAAATATCACAACAAAGCTTTTGGATTAAATAATCCTTCATCAGTGTTACAAATACAAAAGTTCAATACTCAATAAGTACAGATCTAAAACAATCACATGACACAGCCATCCATATCACAACAAGTCAATTAAAAAATGAATATTCAATACGAAAATTTAAATATCCTTCATTAAAGGTAAATAGAGAATAAAGAGTAATATAAAACTATTATTATAAAAACATACTAAATTGTGTATATATATATATATATATATATATATATATATATATATATATATATATATATATATCACTTACATTCATATCTATATGCAGATATACATTTCTAAATAATAAAAAAAAAATATATATATATATATATATATATATATATATATATATATATATACACATGTACCCATGTATATACATACATATATACACATACATATATATCAAACCTTTTTCATATTGTATTTAAAAATTAGTATTACATAACATCTTTCTGTTTCAGTTTTAAAATTGGTTTGATTGTAACATGTTTATTTATTCCTGGAAAGGTATCTGCCTGTAACTGTACAATCCATTCATATTCTTTCACATCTAGGCTATTAATAATATCCCAACACCTTGTATTGGGTTTTAAAAACTCAATGACTCTAAAAATAAAGTCATGGGTTGAGCCTTGTTCTTGAATATGTTTCGCTAGTGAGTTACTATCAATCCGCCTACGTATGTCTGACTTAGGTTCCAGACTTCTATCCCGGAGTCCTCTGGAACATTTTCCTGCATAAAAAGTCAAACAGGCTGTGCAGGTTGCTAGATATACCACAAGGGTTGTATTACAAGTGGCCATACAAGTGAAAGAGTATTTTCTCTTGGTGATTGGATGTACAAAATCTGTTAATTGACAAATGTTCACACGGCATTAACAATTATGGCATGGTATTGTCCCTTTCGTCTTAAGTTTAATACTCTTTGATTGATTTAAGATAGAATCCTTATAATATAAACATTGTTTTAGATTTTTTGAATTCTTATAACTAAACATAGGTTTATCAGTTAACCATTTTTTATATCCTGGGATAGACCTAAGTATATCCCAATTCTCCTGAATAATGCTTTCTATACCCTCAGTAGCTCTATAATATGTCATAGCATATCTCAGAGGTTGAACCTTGTGTGATGTATTATTAGTATCTACACTAATTGTAAAATCTGAAAAATACAGTTTAGCCACACTCTCTCTCGTAACAACATAATGTCTTGTTTAGTACTATTTAATTCATTAATGTCATATCCTCTATTTTTAAAGTCATTTGTCACTTCTTCCATTTGTTCAATACATTTGCCCATTCTTGTATTTAATCTACTAACCCTCATGTATTGGCTCTTAGTCACACTTTTAAATATGTGTCTAGCATGCATGCTATCCCTATGTAAATATTTGTTAGCATGCATCTCTTTCTTATATATACTAGAATCTAATTCACCTCTAGCTAATGTCACACATACATCCAGATAACTAATCATTGATGGAGATGTTTTCATTTCAAATTTCAAAAACTCTGTTGTTTGATCCAAAAATATTTTAAAGTCTTGTAGTTCTCTTTCACTGCCTCCCCAAATCAGAAACACATCATCCACAAAACGCAAATAAAAGAGTGTCAATGCTCATGTAAAGGTTTTACTTGTCAAGGGTGATTTTTTTTTTTTTTTTTTGTAGAATTATGAAGTGTTCTATAGTATTGGAGGGTGGAGGGGGTTCTCAGTTTGTTCCAGGTTTTCTATTCAGAGTCCCTTTTTTGCATGAGGGATAGTGTGTCTTTAGTTAACCATGGTGTGAAGTTTGTTTTAACACAAACGTGTCTAGTAGGAGCTAGGGAGTTAAGAGTATCAAGGAAGATGCTATTAAAAGTCAGAACTGCATCTTCCAGGGGGAGTCACTGGAGTGAGGACCAGTTAATGGATGATAGTGTTTGATTAAAATAATCTGGGCTAAATTTAGCTAGGTTGCAGCAGTTTCTAAATATGTTAGTTTTGAGAGGTTGAGATCAAGGGTGCCCGCAGGCAGGTGCAAGGGGGTGCACTTGCACCCCCCTGGAATCGGCTGGCCAGGAGATTAATTTACTTCTACTTAAAACAAAAATTTGTAAGGGCGTTGTTCTTTAAGAATGCTCTTTGCATCCAGTCATTCAAACGGAACAGGTACTTGCACATGGGTGCTGGAACTATAGAGCGAGGGAATGCCCGCCCACTTTTACAGCAGCAAGACCTGTAAACACTCATGCGTGCATCGCACACTATTTAAACAGAAAAGTGCGTGGAAAAAATGGTGGCAGATCATCCACGGTAAGGAGAGCTTCCCCCAATGCTGTGTGTTCCGTTTATTATTTACTGCATCCATTCAGTAGCTGGTGTTTTATGTATGTTCATATATACTGTATGTGTGTCTTTTTTATTTTAGCTAAAGCACGCAAGCACAACGTTGTAGACTGTGGTGAAAACCATAAGGAGTAAGACAATGGTAGGATTCAGCGTATAAGCCGTGGCCTGTAAATCAAGGAAGTAGGTTCCATCACGGAAGATAAAGGTATGCTAGGATGACACATGGGGATGTTGCAGTAAGAACAGTTAACCTGTCTCTTTTTATACAGGACAGTCCCTGTTTGTGTCCTGGTTTAAAAAATGGTAAATGTCTAGAGATTTTATGAACAAAGTTATTTCGTAAGTTCTTTCTAAAAGTTGAATAAAACAGTCATCTTGTATGTGCAGCACTTTCGTATGCTATGCAACAACAGAAACAAATACAGTTCTACAAGAGTGAGCTTTTATTTTGTCCAAAAGCTGAAGTCTACTACTTTGCACTGGTTTATCCTAGAAAATCTTAACGTTTACAAAAAGTCCAACATCAGGCATCCGAAAAGATGGCAACCCTATTTGTAACCGATTAGAAGCTGATATCGTATGTCTTTACAAATAAGTGGTACGTTTTTACCAGTTTTTGTGATTGGTATGTGTACGGTTGAAATGCGATTATGGTTGTAGCACGGGAGTTCAATGTAAAACCCCTTACTTGTGGATGAGGATAGTAGTTTGTAACTCTGTATAAACCTAAAAACAAGTTGATGGAAAAAATGTTTGCAGCAGTAGGGAATAAAGCATTTTAAAGTAGAGGTTATTTTTGTGAGAGCAAAACCTAGTTTAAAGGTATATCACGTAAGAAGGGCCGTCAAGGTGCTACTGTCGGATGAACTTCCATCAGATAAATGCAAGGGTTTAGTCTAATATTTGAGTATGTTCCACCATGCTTGTTAACAGTCTTTCGGTTTGTCTAGATGTGCATCTCTGTGATCTTATGTTGTCATTTATTGGCTTCATCCAGGTTTTTTGCTAATGTTGAGAGCTGTGGTAAGAACTGATTTCACTGAATATGTTTGGGGGCTATATTCTCCCATTACTGGCTTTGTCCGGGTGTTAATTGCTAAGTGGTTGAGAGCTATGGTGAGAACTGAATTCACTGAATGTTTGGTGGTTGTAGTCACCCATTATTGGCTTTGTTCAGGTATTTTGTGCTAAGAGGTTGACAGCTGTGCTATGGTGAGAACTGAATTCACTAAATGGTAGATATTTAAGTTTCAGTCTTCCTCTTTCACAAAACAGTTGATTTGGTGTAGTGGTATGTTGCTCTGACTGTTTTGCACGGGGTCCCCTGGGTTCAAGACGTGGCAGTGAAATGTATGGTGGTAACGCAGCATTTTATTCTAGCAACTTTCAAACATTATACAAGCAATGTTTAAAATGTGTCCCTGGTTTTTGGCCTTTTGTCCCCCCCCCAATAAATTTTGGCTTTTTCCAGATTTCTTGTGCTGAAACGTTCAGGGATACAGCTGAGTGTCGAGTAGATTTTACAAGGAGCTGAGAGCTGCAGGGGAGCAAAAGTTTAGTGCTGCTTTATGTTTAGTCTGCTTGCATTGTTAATAGCACAACAGATGGTGTACTTGCTTTAGATGCTTAAGGCTGTGGGTTCTACTCCCACAGTAGGTAAATGCATTGCTGATGCTGTATTGTATTGTAAAGGGGGTGGATGCTGCAGTCTTTTTGGCAAAGATACCTAGTAACTGTGAACCTGTTAACAGTTTGCTATCCATTCCCTATTGCGGTATTACTAGCTTTTCATTTTTTTATTGCATGCAACAAAAGCAATTTATTCTTCAAGGGTAACAGGCACTTTATTTGTAGATTAAACAATGACATATAAAGTGTTTGCTAGCAGCAACCTCTTTATTAGTTACAGATTTTTTCAATGTGGAGTTTACTACTTCAGAGATTGTGTATATTTTTTACTGATACTGGTGGACTTGAGTAGAGTTTTTATGATGGAAATGTTCTGAATTGGGCAGTTTTGTCATTGGTGGATGCTTTTTGTTTCATTGTTTACTGGAAAAATGTTCAAAACAATAAATTTTAAATGCCCTCTAACAACTGTACTGTATTGTACAAGGAATATAATGTAATACGGTCAGGAAGGTGTATCAAAGAGCACGTTATGTTAGAGGGGCCTATGATTTTGAAGACAGCCCAGAGTTAATATTTGCCATTGGCAAAATGTATTTTCTCTGAAAGTGGGTTTCAGTGCTGTTTCAATGCATGCGAGTTTCAAGAGCAGAGAAGTTTTAATGTTAGTCTATTTTCATTGTGAGACTGCATTGCTTTAACAGATATGTTGTTAGGGTTTGTGCTGTAAAATGCAAAATAAAACTTTCAAATGAAATCCTAAATCATTGCAGAAGTAAAGCAGTATGCACATTAGTGTTTATGATAAATGGGGCAAAATAACCAAGGAATGGGGCATTGGAATGGCTGCAGGGGGGAGGCTCCATTTGACCATGATTTTGCGGGGGGGGGGGGTAACAAGCTCAGACAGCCCTGGTTGAACTATACCTCTCAGTTGTCCATATCTTTGCAGAATGAATAGATATTTGCTGCTTATTTTTGGTTTGTTCCTCAAATTTGTGGTTTTCTAGCAAATCATTTAGGAATGAAGCCATTAAATGACAGACATTGAGTTTCAGATGTCATAACCTTCAGAAAAATGCATGCTAATGCAAGACTGTCTTTAAGTTTATACAAGAGCAATTTTTAGTAGTGTTTGTATGTTCCCCAATATATTTGGCCTTGTTCAGATTTCCTGCATTAAGAGGTTGAGAGGTATGTGCAAATCACTTTGTAGATTAGGAATATCCAAACATCTCAATTGTCCCCAATTCTGGCTCAAAATGTTGCTCTCCTAATAATCCCTCCTCCAAAATGGCAATTTTGGAAGAAAATGTGGAGGGTTTACAATTACAATGATCACTTATAGATTACCTTTATTTCAGAAATGCATGTGGATGCTCTTATTTTGTTAGCTGCTTCAGGTTAACTGTTAATATTAAAAAGGTGTCCCTTTTTGACAGGTATTTTTGCATCGCATTTTGGTCCGTTTTTCATAAAATTGTGGTTTTCTGGCAAATTAGTGGCAAGTCATTAAAGATTGAAGTTAGAAAATAATGGCAGACATTTGAGTTTCAGATTTCATACCCTTCAGAAAATTTGTACTAATGCAAGATCTACCTGTTCTATTTAAGTTATAAGAGCAATATTTAAAATTGGCCTTATTTTTGGGCTTGTGTCCCACTTCTAGTTCTATGTATGGCTTTGTCCAGATTTCTTGCTCTGAAGTTGAGAGGTATGAGTGTCAGATCCATCACTGTCAGCCAGAGACATTTCAAATTGTGACATACTTATTGCACCCCACTCCCCATTGTAGTGGCTCTGGATGTGTCCATGGAAGGCAAGGAGCAGTTATGCAGTGTAAGTGTGCAGAGTATTCCCCCATCCAAAGTAGATCACAAATACGACCGTGGCTTTTCATCTGTCCTTGATTTTGCAAAATGTTCTGGTTTTCTATCAGATTTTTGTACTATTGATTTATGCTTCTTATTCAGGAACTGTATGCTGTCACAGTGCCCTGTTGCTCTGTTTAAGTAGCCATGGTTTAATGAACATCAGGTAAGCTTGTCGGAGATTGTAAGATGCAAGTAAGATTTAGTAAGCTTGTCGGACATTGTAAGATGCAAGTAAGCTTTAGTAAGTATATTGTTAAAGAATTACCAGCATTAAAAGCCTTTTCGTTGTTGCCATGCAGAGAATATTTACATGACTAGATAATGTATAATCCTTGGGTATTGAAATGCATATGACAGTATTTTATTTATTTTATTTGCAGTTGGTTTGCCAGGATAGTCCATTGGGCCAAATGAACCCATTTTCAATGGAGTCCTGGGGAGAAAAGCTCCAAAACTAAGTAGGTTATTAATAGATATACAAATTATACAATTACACAGAAGTTAATCATACAAGAAATAACAATTTGCAAATAATTGTTAGATTATTAGATTATTAGATTATTAGATTACTTAGATTATTCTGCCGCAATGTAGCATTAAAGATGTTTTTTTAAAGATAAAGCTGTCATGCAAACAGATGTACTCAAGGAGTTTTTCAAACGCAAAAGTAGTTTTATGCCTGTCATTCCACACAACATAGAATGTTTTTTGAAATTGTGTGAAAAAGACATCTATGAGTATTTTTCTAAGAATCATAAAAGGTGTCGTTATTTTAATTTAACTGAAAGTGAACAGAAATCTTTAATTTGGTTAAAACGGAATCCAGCAGTCACCATTAAACCTGCTGACAAGGGTGGGGCCGTGGTACTACTTAACACTTCAGATTATGAAGTCACTATGACTTCTCTTCTTTCTGATAGTGATACTTACTTATTAGTTTCCACTGATTTCATTAATAGTACCATCAAAAGAATACAAGCAGATCTATATGATTTATTAATATGTGGTCAAATTAGCTGTGAGACTTATGAGTATTTTTTGATTGAGTTTCCTGTTGTTCCCATTATTAAAGGTTTGCCGAAGATACACAAGAATGTTACACCAGTACCTATGAGACCCATTGTAGCTAGTGAAAGGTGGTGTACCTATACCATTTCTTCATTCATAGAACGATTGTTAAGACCTATAGTAAATGCAGTTCCCAATATACTCTTAGATTCATTTCAATTAATACAATTTTTGAGAGGCTTCAGATTAGAAAAAGATGTTTCTAACTATTTGTTGGTGACCATGGATGTAATAAATTTATTTACGTGCATACCGAATGAGTTAGGTCTTCAAGCCATAAGAGAAGTGTTACTAACGCAGTCTCACTATAGCAACAATAGACAGATTTTGATCAACTATTTGTTAGAGATTGTACTCAACAACAACATTTTTATGTTCAAAGATAAATTTTATCTACAAAAGTGGGGGGTTGCCATGGGCACCCCCTGTGCAAATAGTTACGCAAACCTTGTTGTTTATGAATGGGAAAGCAAGTTTCTCTTTAGACACAGCCAATTCAGTAACATCAAGCTTTACAAAAGATTCGTGGATGACGTTCTTTTTATTTGGGAAGGTAGTGTAACTGATTGCATTCAATTTATTAAGGACATTGAAGTCACCAGTCCCTTCCTTAGATTTACTGTAGAAACTTCTCGATCAGAGATTAATTTTTTGGATTTAAAACTGAAATTTGATCCAGAAGGAACAGTTAATACTTCTTTATATAGAAAACCAACTTGGAGAAATTCCTTATTAAAATTTGAAAGTATGCATCCCAGACACACCTTCCCAGGGATAGTCATCAGTCAACTCAATAGAGTAACCAGAATCTGTTCAGATAAGGCTGAGTTATTATTTGAAGTTGCACAATTAGAACAGTTATTTAGAGAAAGAGGTTATAACAACAACCTCATTAGAGATTGTAAACAGCGTGTGTTAGGTGGTTCACCACCAGAGACTCACACCATCACCCATGGTGCTTATTCACCTTTTTATACAAATAGTATTAAAAAGCAGAGATATATAGAGAATGTGTCATTTCTACTGAAGTATACGAGTGATGTGTTTAATCTCAAAAATATAATCAGGAGAAATTGGAATGTATTAGTCATGGATCCACATACTAAAAGTATAGTTGGGGAACATCCTAGATTTAGCTACAGAAACTGTAGTAATCTTAAACAAACTTTATGTATTAAAAAACATGACTTACCTAATCACGTCGTAACACCACCCAAATATGGAACTTATCCGTGTGGCCATTGCCACATGTGTTCACACATTTCGAAGAAACAAGCCTTTGAACATCCTGAGGGGTTATACACTTTTAAACCGAATAGTCACCACAATTGTGACAGTACCAATCTTGTGTACCTTGCTACATGTGAGTGCTGTTTTGCATTCTATGTAGGTCTCACTAAGAGGAGACTAAGAGATAGAGTATACAATCATCTCTATGACATTAGAAAGAGAAATGAACAGAATGCACTAGCAAAACACATAAATGAGTTTAGTTCACACTTCTTTACTTTTAAAGTCTTACAAACTGTTAGCGATAATGCTAGGGGAGGAGACAACATTAATCATTTAGCATGTGTTGAACTCAGATGGATACTTTTGCTAAAAGCACATGTTAGCCCAGGCATTAATCAATTCATTTCCATCAAACCCATATTGAACAACAGACCTCTGTGATTCTTTAAGTCAACATTTTTTAAATATTATTGAATGATTATTTATTTATTTAGGTATATATATATATATATGAGTGTGCTTTGTTGTGGTTTAAATAGGCTTTGCTTTATTTTTTGAAATGTATTTTTTTGCAATACACGTCTCTTAATGTTTTATACAGTGATAAGCTTTTTTAGCTACACATACTTGGTTTAATAAATTGTAAATACTCATATATAGACTTTAATGAATTTTCAAATCATAATATTTTTATTTTTTATTTGTTTTATCATGATCAATACATTGTAATTGTACCATCTGTGAATCCACATAATAATATTATTGATACACACATTAAAATATATATAAAAATATTAAGAATATATTTTTTTAAATATATATATTTTACACATATATTTTTTATATTTGAATATTTTGTATCTAGTTACATTACGATTAGTCATATTGAGGCTGTGTATTGATAGCAGTTTTACAGCTGATCATGTTTTTATTGAGTCATACATCATTTCATTTTAAAACAATAGGTTTAAGTTTCATCCATTTGTTTACTTATTTACTTTTGTAGTTAGTTAGTGCGCTCTTTGGTTTTATAGGCTTATATAATTTGTTAACTTTTTATTAAGTGCCAACTTTTGTTAGTGGTGATGATGAATTCTAACAGCATCGCTGGTTCCCTATGTTATATTGGGGTTTTATCAGGCATTTATTGACTACTACATCAGTTTACATTAGCATCTTTTCAATAAAGAGATTATAAAAAAATGCTTATACGGTATTTCTTGGCTCACTTATTTTTTAGCTTATACTATATTTTTTAGCTTATACTATATTCATACAGACTTACCCTTTTCTAAAAAATCCAGCTGAGGGTGTTTGTAGTGATTTTTATCACATTTTGTTCTTGTATATTTATATATACGTATAGGATATGTGAATGAAATTCTGTTAAAGTAATGAGTTACAATGTTTAGGTTGATTGATTAAAAGAATTTCCATAATCATTAGTTAAAATAAATAATTTAGACATAGGTCTTTATTAGTAATTTTAATTTTATCTTAGCAGAGCAACATCGGAATTTATAAATCTTGTTTTTTTATGATGAACTTCGCTTATGAGCTTTTGAATAATGTTCAATATATATATACGTCCTTTATACAAAGTATGTCTGCACACAGGAAGTTTGCACAATGTCTTTGTTACAGCTGTATAAATGATGTTTTTTGCGGGGCTCAGGACAAAATAAGTTACTTCTGTTATTTCAATTGACTTCATTGTTTTATGTTTTAAGTTATACGTTTCATGTTTCAAGCTACACATTGTATTAAGAACGCAAGTATTCTATATTTTAGAATACTAGGAGCACTTTAAGCTGTTGCTTGAGTGATTATTTAATTAAGTAATTTATTGTTTAATTGATTAGTGGATTGCTTGATTGACCCGCCAAATTTTATATATAAAAAAGTGTTCTTTCTGTATGTAATAGAATCTGAAGAAGCATAGTTTTTCTATGCGAAAGCGCTCATTTCATTCTGCAATAAAAGATGTTTTTATGCTACAAGCGGAGGTGTTTATTCGTGGTGATTCCTTCTGTATTTGATGTCAATTTGCAAATAATACAACAAAAACTAGAGCGAGTACAATCTAGTGATGAAATTAATAGGTAATACAGACTAAAGGGAAATTTAGCACAAAAGCACTGAGAAATAACAACATATTTGGAAGCATTTCATGACAATATTGAGGAATAATAACATATTAGGAAGCAATGCACAAAAGTACTGAGAAGCAATAACGTATTAGGGAAGCAATACTTAGGAAGTGTGGCCTAGTATATTCTTTCCGATTATTGTAGGAATAATAATATGTATGAGTTAGGGTGGGTAATTAGGAAAGTTGCAGGAGGAAACAGAGGAAGAAAGAAGATGGAGTTTGCAAGTTATGTGGGGTGGGAGCAAGAGCATTCCCACTGGGATACTAGATGTGAGTGAAGAGATCTTTTAAATATAAAATGGTTGGGGGTGGTGCGAATGGAAGGTGGTAGGGAGTTCCAAAGGCATGCAAGGCCATAAGACAGAAGATTTTTGTCTGGGGGACGAGTTGGTTTATATACTTCTAATAGATTTTGATTGTTGGACCTTAATACTCTAGCAGGAAGGTGCATTTTAAAGGCTGATGAAAGGGAGGGACAAAGGGAGGGGTTGGAAATGAGCTTATGTGCAAGATTTAGTTGAGTATATGTGAGAACTGGGTAGCTCTAGCCATTTTAGTTTTTGGAGAGAGGAACAGTGGTGGGTGGAGAACTTGTGGTTGGTAGCGAACTTGGCAATTTTGTTGTAGCAAGAGGAAAGTTGTGTTTTTTAGAGAGGTCTGTAGATTAGTTAGGAGTGGAGCTCCATAGAGAAGGGAGGGGATAAGAAATGAGGTAGAGAGGGTGATTTTGGTAGCAGGTGTAAGGTAATGATTTTGTCTGTAAAGCATACCTAGTTTTTGATGGGTTTTCTTGATATTTAACTGTAGGTGGGAGTTGAATTTGAGCTGGTTATCAATTTGGACCCCAAGTAACTTGGTCTCGACACCAGTTCCAGGGGTAGATTATTTTGTCTAGACATGTGGAATGTGTTTATATTGAAAGAAGTTGCCTTAGAGGGAGTGAATAACATTAATTTGGTTTTAGAGGCATTGAGTGCTAGGTGATTCCTTTTCATCCATTGCTCAGTTGTTGTAAAAGCATCTTGAGTCAGTTTTAGGAGTGAGGGGATAGAGGTGGCAGCGCAGATAATAGCAGAATCATCGGCATATTGGATGATGTCTGAGAATGGGATAGAGTTGCGGAAATCATTTATAAATATATTGAAGAGAAGGGGACTCAGTATAGAGCCCTGGGGTACCCCAGTAGGAGTATTTAGAAATGAGGAGGTGGCCTTTTTCCATTTGACTGCTTGAGATCTGTTAGATAAGTAGCTGGAGAACCAGTTCAAGGAGGAGGGAGATAGGTTAAGTTTAGAAAGTTTAGTTAGTAGCAGGCTGTGAGAGAGTGTCAAAGGCCTTAGAGAGGTTGAGTAGTAGGGTAGAAACAATTTGGCCAGAGTCGTGGGCTTTATTTACAGTTTCAAGGAAGGAGAGGAGGGCGGTCATAATGCTATGATGTGGTCTGAATCCATGTGTGGGAGTTAGTAGGTGATTATCTAAGATGTGGAAGGAGTAGTTGTATACACTTTTCTAGGAGTTTAAAGATGGGGGACAGAATAGCGATGGGGCGGAAATTAGTAACATTGTTGTTGTTGCCACCTTTATGTAGACGTATGATAAAGGCCCTTTTCCAGACTTGGGGTACTATACATTCTTGGATAGAGCGGTTGATTAAAATGCTAATAGGGTAAGGGATTGCTTCAGCAGCTTTGCTAAGAAAGTAAGAAGGGATGTTATCAGGAGCATTGGTGCATGGCTTCAGTTTCATAAGGAGTTTCTTTATAGTAGAAGTGGGTATAGGTTTAAATGAGAAAAAAGGAGTGTGAAGAGGGAGAATTAGGGGCAGATGAAGCTGATGAAGTAGTAGGAGTAGGAGGAGTGGAGGGATGGGAGTTGGTAGATGGGAATGAGGAAGTAGTAGCAGAGTAGGGTAGAGAGATGGTTGGGGATGGTAAGGGAGTTTTGGAGAATGTAGTGGTGTTAGAGAAAGATGACGTTAATTTGGAAATGGATTCAATGAAAAGAGTTAAATTGGGTAGCCAAGTCTTGGTCAGGAGCGTTTGGGTCTGGGGTAGGGGTATCTGGTTTGCTGGGGTTAAGTAGAGTAGAGATACCTTTCCAAAATTTCTGAGGGTTTGATTTTATTGTTTTGAAGTGTGGAAAAATAGTTTTGTCGGTCGAAGATTATGAGCTTTTTTACCTTATTTCGAAGTATTTTATATTCATTGTAATAAAAGGACAGGATTACAGTATTTTCAGAAGCTCATTACATTTTATTGCAGACCAGTGTCTTATAGCAGTGTTTGTGTGTTAGTACACTTGTAGTTGGGTGGCTTTAATGGTATATGGTAAATAAGCATTGCTACCTTACTTAAAAGCCAAGCCCTGCAACAACTAGCTCCGCACTGAAGTCAAAACACAATAGCTCTGGTGGGTAAATGTACTCTGTAGTAATCAAAAAAGGCAAATGTTTAAAATAACTACAGCTTATGTGCAAACACAATAGGTAGTGATGAAACAATGCTCTGCTAAAAATGCTTTAATGCTTCACATTGCTGAGCTGCAGATCAGTTATCACTGGCTACCAGGATTTCACCCACTTCAGCTCAAGCACTGTGCCGGTCAGTGCAACCTTCCCAGAACTAATTCAAGTCTGACCAGAATTATTTGGTGTGCGTATAAGAGGGAGGTAGCATACCCCTCAGCTGCCCAGATTTTTGCCCCATATTCCTCCTAAAAAGGATTGAAGTTGCTAAATGAGACATTTCAGTTTTAGATGTCATGTCATTTAGAAAAATGCATACTAACACAAATCCTGTTACTCTTGCAATTTTCTAAGTTTCTGAGAGCCATATTTATAATCTATCCCTATTTATTTTAGGCTTTGTCCTGATTTCTTGCACTAAGGTTGAGGCCTTGAGGGGTGTGGTATGTTTGTGAGAGAGAAAGTGAAATGCCCAAGTTAGAGTTAGCAGGTGGAATTTTCAAGTGCATTTTCAAGGAACTGAGTTTTAAGGGAAGCTAAGTTCACTGCTGCTCATGCCAAGTCTATTTACAATGTGCAACTGTTTTGTTTAGCAAATGGTATCTCTGTTGTGGTATAATGTTTTAAAGCTATGTTAGTAGCACCACAAGTAGAATACTTGCATCTTAATGTAAAGGCTTGAGGTTCTATTCCTACAGCATATACATTTGTATGCTGCAGTCCTCAGGATGTCCTCCTTTGGATGAGATGCCTAATAACTATGAACCTGTTTTTCAGCTTGTCATCCATTTTCTATTGCAATATACCAGCTTACCGTCTGTTTACATTGTAAGACTATTGCTTTGTTTAGGTTTAGTAAATGTCTCAGTGTTTGGGCTATAATGTTTTGAAATAAAAGCTGTAAATTAAATCCAACTGCCTGTAATCGTTGTAGAACTAAAGCATAAAACAGTATGCACACAGATTTGAACAGTGTCTACAGTAAATGGGGAGAAATAGCCAAGTAATGGGACACTGGAATGGTGGTGTGGGCGGGGCTTGGGGTGGGTGGACTTGGGCGGGGCTGTGTTGGCAGGGGGTGGGGTGAGCTATGTGGGTGGGGCTCTGGGTTTGTACCCCCCTGCAAAAAATCCTGCGGGCTCCCTTGGTTGAGATAAATGACGATTTATAGAGATTGGGTGATGGTCACTTAATGTGTCAGGGAGAATAAATGGGTTAAGATATCAGTTGGGGTGGGGGGTAAGTATCCAGTCAAGGGTGGTATTGGTATTAGATGTTTGATTGATATGAGTTGGTGTGGTGATGATTTGGGTGAAGACATATAGGTTAATGCTGGTTTTGAGGGAGTGGGTGGTGAGAGAATTCCAGTCAATGTTGACATCTCCAATAATAATGGTTTCATAGGAGATGGTTTGGGAGATCCAGGCTAAAAAGAGCTCAAGTGTAGGGATATTGATGCTGGGTGGTATATAGATAGTGGCTATAGCTATCTTTTTGTGGTTATTTAGATTATAGTTGAGTATGAGTATTTCTGCTGGGTGGAAGCTTGGGGGGGCGAAGGAAGCAGGTATATAGAGATATTGCTTGAGTAGAGTATAGCCACCCCTCCACCTTTTTAGAAGGCCTGTCTTGGCTGAAGATATTGTAGCCAGGGGTGAGGATTTCTATATTTGATGGGTGTGGTTTTAGCCAGGATTTGGAGATGCAAAGGATGTCAAGAGAGTGTGATGATAGCCAGGAGTGGAGATCAGGGAGTTTATTTACAGTGCTATGAATTTTGAGAACTAGAATTTTTAGGTGCTTAGTAAAAGGGGTAGGCAGAGGTTGGATGGGAGTTTGGGTAAGGGTGTGGTTAGGTGGGGTAGAGGGATCAGAGTAGTGGGTTAGGATGTATGTCTCCTGAAAGAAGTACAGAATGGAAGGGGAAGAACTGAGCATTCTTCAAGGGCTAGAGTGGAAGAAATTTTGATTTGAGTTTGGGGGAGGGTAGTATGGTGTGCAGAATGGTTTAAATCTGAAGAGGTGTATGTAGTGATGGGAGAATAGAGAAGAAAATATGTGGAAGGAGTTTTGTGTAGAATTATTAGAGTAACAGTAAGGTAGGTTGGGGCTAGAGGACTGAGGAGGGAGTGGTACAAGATAGGATGTGGAAAAAGTCAGGATTGTAAGAAGTGGAGTTGAGGAGAAAGTGTAGAAACATGTTTAAGAATGTTGAAGCTGGAGGATGAGTTCAGATAGGGGGATCTAATTGAGAAAGAGTAGGAGGGCAGTGTAGTAACTTTTTGACGGGGTGAGGGGTGGAGAGCAGTAATAATGGCTCTAGGTATGTTGGGGGAGTGAATAGAAGTAAAGGAGATAGGCTGACTGTGGGGATAGTGATTTATTTAAGAGGAGTAAGTTAGGGTTTGGGTAAGTAGAGAAATAAACTAGCAGTCAGTGTGGTAGGTAGACGTTTGGGGAGGAGGAAATAGTAAGTGGAGACAGCAGGGAGAAGGTGGGTGTTGTATTGTGACAGAACGGAGCTGGGCTGCACCATCCAGGAAGAGTAGAGCCCAAGAAAACAATCAGTAAGTATGGTTGGGTTAGAATGCAGTAGTACAGAGAGACTAGATTGGGTGTCCATTTATTTGAGTAAACTACACTTTACTTATAACTATGGAGGGAGGTATATCAGGCCGTTTCCCTGGAAGGTAGACTCAGGACATTAGTAAGGCAAAAAGTGTAGCCATGGGAAGGGGGTCTATATGTGGAAGTATGTATAGTTTTAGGCAGGTTGAGTGAGAGAATGTAAACTACAAAGACAGCTCTTTGCAATTTGGGAAGCTGTTCCAGTGGGGAAAGGGAGTGTAAATGCAAATTGGCCAGCAGAGGGAGTAGAAGAGCAATTTATTAGGAAGCAGGGAAGTAGTACTTATAACTTGTTTATATGATGGCTTATTAAGAGTTAACTAAACAAGACAATTCAATGCAATGACTTGCGTGGGAAGCACACAGATTTTTCAGAGGGCCAGGGGGCTTTGTTCAGACCAGAGACAAGAGAAAGATTAAAAGAAGGCACCAAAGAAATTTAGAGTGCTAAGTAAATTCTGGTGTGCAACTTGGGGAGAGGAGGGGTGGGGCCAGAAGGGAGAGGTGAGTAGAGAGAGAAGGAGAGGGGGAGTGGAAGCAGGTGTTAGAGAAAAGTTTAAAGGAGTTTACAGGGGCAGATGAATAGGAAAATAGTGTTCGAAGAAACAGTTTAAAGGGATGGGGGGAGGAGGCAAATGTTAGAATAGTTGAAAGGAAAGGGGATAATATAATGATGAAGTTTTACAGTGAAAAAGGTGGGGTAAAAAAGAGTGCAGGTGTACAAAGAATGAGAGATGTCTATACAGCAGGGGCAAAGCCAGGAGCAGAAGACCGCTATGGTTCAAAAAAAAAAAACTTTTATTGGGGCTTGCTTACCTATTCTATGATTGGCATTTGATAATAGAGCATTGCTTTTGTTCAGAATCATACAGTTAGATTTTGTTTTGTTAAAATGAAAACCTGAGACTGAACAGAATTTCTCATCTTGTATATCTAATTCTTTTAGGGAATCTTTTGACATAAAGGTAAGAAGTACGTCGTCTGCAAATAACATAATCTTGGAATTAAATTGACCATAAATATCCATGCCTTTTATTTTTGAGTTACTATGTATTAAGAAAGCAAATAGTTCCATAGCTATTGCAAATAAAATTGGAGACATCGGACAATCTTGTTTTGTGCCTTTAGTTATAGCTATAGCTTCTGAGGTAAATGGTCCAAGTTTTACATATGCTAGATTATCTTTGTATATATTTTTTATCAATGTAATAAAGGAAGTGGGAAATTCAAAAAGTTCTAATGTTTTATATAGGCAATCCCAATTCATTGTAGCAAAGGCTTTTTCGATATCTAGTGTAACTGTGAGAGCTTCTAGTTTAGCTCTGTTTAGAATGTCAATAACAGTTAATATTCTTTGGATGTTATCATAAGTACATCTATTATATATAAAACCTGTTTGATATTCATTTATGGTGTGAATTAAGGATTTTTTAATTCTATTAACTAATATGGACATAAACATTTTATAATTATTATTAAGTATTGAAATTGGCCTACAAGAGTTAAATTGTTCGGGATCTTTATTTTCCTTTATTATTGGTGTGATTAGTGAGTATCTCCATGAGGGGGGATTTTATTTTGAGTTTGTACTTCAAGTTAGAGTTTTGTGAAATATTAATATTACTGAAGTTGAAAATATTTTATGTAGTTTGTTTGTTATTCCATCAATTCCTGGAGTTTTATTGCATTTACTTTCCTTAGTTTTTTCAAGGGTCTATATTATATATTCAAACTTTCTAAACTTCGAATCCCATATGTTCGACAACATATGATCAAAGTTTAAAAGTTTGAATATATAATAAAACAAACAAAAAAAAACTTACCTTAATGGTGCAGGCAGGGGGGCAAGCCCCCCTTCACCCCCACCCCCCTACTTAAATATACCAACTCCAAGATTGCACTTCAGTGCAGAAAAAGGAAATTCTCCCTTTTTGCACCGAACTGCACCGTTATGTTTAACCTTTGAAAGTTTGAAATTTCGATCATACAGTGTCGACCATATGCCATTCGAAATCTCAAGTATTCGTGGCTCTAATAGGAACCCTTTTTTCAACTACTTCCTTGTAAGACATCTGTTTTAGAATGTCAAGTTTTTAATTTTTCTGGTATTTTCTTCATTTTAGGAAGATTTACGTCTATATTAGAAAAGTTAGTATGTGCCTTACCTGTTGTGTATTGTTCAGTATAGTAAAATTTAAAGGCATCTAGTATATCACTTATATCTGATACTTTTTTATTGTTTTTTCCTTCATGGGAAATATTTATGATGTGCTGCGGTAGCGTTGTCGCCTCACAGTAAAACGTCCTGTTCGATTCTCAGCTAGAGCGTCTTCTGTGTGGAGACATGCGTGAATGGGCGTACCTTCGTTGAAGGTTGTACGTCAGGGCCAGCAACTCGGCACGTAAAAATCTACTGCCAATCGTTAGCGGACTGGAGTTCTGCTGTGGCGACCCCTAATCGGGAAAAGCCAAAAGACACAACAAGACATAACATTCTCTCTAATTTGTCTTTTAATTCCCATTGCTAAATTATGCATATGTTTAGGTGAAGTAGCATATGAGTTTATTTTTAACTTTTTTAATGCTAGGATAGTCTTATGATTTAGAATTTTATTGTATTTTTTATTTAATTCTTCTATTTCCTTTTTGCTATCAGATATATTTGTTGAATCCTTATTATCAATTTTAGAAATTTGCTCTTGAATATTGTGCAATTCAGATTCCCATTCTTTTGATTTATTTTTGAACCAAGTCAGAATGCTGCCATAAATGTAAGCGTTCATTCTGTCCCATACTATTACAATGCTTGTTTCTTCAGTATAATTAGTATCTAAGTAGAATTGCAGTTCAGAATCTAGCCACAGTTTAAACTCTTTAAGTTTTGTAATATAAGCCGGAATCCTTGTCATATATGTTAAGCTCTTGTAATCTACCTGTAGTTTAAGAAAAAGTGAGTTATGATCTGATAAAGGACACAGAATTATGGAGAAGTTAAGTATTTTCTTATTTAAATCTTGAGATATAAAAATTGTGTCTATTCTTGTTTGGGTGCTAAATCTATGATCTTGATGAGAAAATAATAATGAATTAGACTCTTTGTATCTGTATGTATATATTACATTTAGATTTTTCTGTCCATTTTTTAAGTATTTTACTGTGGAAATAAGTCAAAGGAGGATTCTTTTGTTTGTAGTCTCAGAATTGTCCAAAATACAATTAAAGGGATGGAAACAGTGGCATTGACAAAAAGGCAGGAGTCAGAGCTTGACGTGGCAGAGCTGAAGATGTTAAGATTTGCACTGGGTGTGACAAGGATGGACAGGATTAAGAATAAGTATATTAGAAGGTCAGCCCAGGTTGGAAGGTTTGGAGACAAAGCCAGAGAGGCAAGATTACGTTGGTTTGGACATGTGCTGAGGAGGGATGCAGAGTATATTGGGAAAAAGATGCTAAGGATGAAGCTGCCAGGTAACAGGAAAAGAGGAAGGCCTAAGATAAGGTTTATGGATGTGGTGAGAGAGGACATGCAGGCAGTTGGTGTGACAGAGCAAGATGCAGAGGACAGGAAGAAATGGAAACAGTTGATCTGCTGTGGTGACCTCTGACGGGAGTAGCCGAAAGAAGAAGAAGAAGTGTTGGTATTAATGCACTAAATGATTTCTTGTTATAGGCCAGTGTGATTTCTTAAATAAATGTTTGTTTTTATTACATAACTTTGTGTCATGCATCCTGGTTATACCGTATGCACATTAATGCACTGAACGTTTTTGTCTTTGTGAAGTGAAAGTAGACACCGAAACAAGTGTTTGAGCTCCAAGGAGACTCGCAACTACTACCTAATCAAATATTGTCAACTCACAGGTTCTTGAAGTATAGTACTATGGAAATTGGCACTCTTTTTTTCCCCCTTTGTAATACATTTACACTTGTGTTCTTGAATCCAATGCACCTCTATTGAAACATTGCCATTGACCCATTTATCAGAAAAAGAAACAGTTTCTCACCCAAGCAGTTTTGTTATTTTTACACAACCTTCTATTCTAATATGCTAATAAAACAGTTACTAATCAAGTAATATCTATATGACTACTGATTTTTTTTACTGCAAATTCAATTTATTTTACTGTTGGTATAAATGGCTAGTAATATATTTGTAAATAATGAGCAAATAAAAAGAATTAAATAAATTAAGACATTGAGAGAAAGGAAAATACAAAGTACATACTTTTGTTCCCATGGTGTGAAAGTTATATTTTTGTTGATTCTTTGATAGAATTGGATGAAACTATGTTTTTAAGATCAGCTTTTTGTTTATTTTTCTTCATATCAGTCCAAGTATTCTTTTCAGAAGATCTTTTTAAGGATGTGGATGCTGACCATTCCATTTCTTTCATTATTTTGATTATGTTGTTATTCTTGATGAAAGAGGATGCTTCCTCAAAGTTGTTGAACGTTCTCATATCATTTGCTTGAAAAATTCTGATTTTTGCAGGATAGACAAGATTTGCTTTTATTTTATTTTGTTTAAGGAGTTTCACAAGTGGCCATTTCTTTCTTAATTCCAGGACTCTGGAAGAATAGTCATTGTCAAAGCTTACTTGATTTTGTTGTAAGTTAGTGGACTTTTTCTCCATGCTGATTTAAGTATAAGTTCTTTATCCAGAAATGATAGGAATTTTACTACTATGGATC
This sequence comes from Protopterus annectens, assembly GCF_019279795.1. Lineage (NCBI taxonomy): Eukaryota > Metazoa > Chordata > Ceratodontiformes > Protopteridae > Protopterus > Protopterus annectens. The sequence goes on from NC_056746.1 coordinate 691,065,693, forward strand.
TTGGAGGAGCTGTTGGTGAGGTGTGGCCTCTCTATGCCACTGGATAATCCTTCTCTTACATCTAGTATTTCAGGTAGCCAAGAGTTTATAAACATAATCCCCCAGATTCACGAAACCTCCGTGTAAGACTAAATAAGTCTTACTCGGAAATTGCAGTTGAATGGTATGATGTCAGCGTGCCATGCATATTCATGAGGGCATGCTGATTCTACTCCAAGTCTAACATGGACCATGCAGGAAGGCAGGGGGCATGTCCGACTGCCGAGCAGTCCAAAGGTCCACGCCCCTGCAAGTGTCTGAGTTGTGCAATGTCAACACACATGAGCGAGTCCGCTCAAATGTCTACATACCCAACACCACACTGCCTAACATTGTAAACCCCCAGTACAGTTATAAAATGTAAAACCTTTAACCTTTTCCTTATAATTCCCGATATAGCTTCCTGTATTTGCACATGTTTGCGCTGGTGTGCCCATTGCTTAGCTACAGTTAGCAATGTCGACATCGAAGAACATAATAAGAAATGTTTATGCAAATTAAGCCAAATAGCAGTAGCATAGTGGTAGAGCCTACGCACAAAGAGGAGGCATTCATGGTTCTAGTCCCCCCACACCCCTTTCTATTATATGTTTTAAATTAGTATATGAAATAATACCTGACATATATGAATAAACTTTTAGTAAAAAGCATAGAAATGGCCTACGTATCAGTGAACAAAATGTATACAGATATAAATATAAGAAGGAACTTGACATATAATTGCCCATAGCTAAGCAGTGCTTTACCCAGCACAGTATAGTTGCCCATAGTTAAGCAGCGCTTTACCCAGCGCAATATAGGTGCCCATAGCTAAGCAGCGCTTTACCTAGCACAATAGTTTTGCATGGAGCTGCACACCGTGCCAACTAGTGCACCGTCTGGCAACGTCGAGCAATGTCGGGCAATGTAGAGTAAAGTTGAGCAAAGTCACCTAAACACAGCCACACCCCCTAGCCTGTCTGGGCAATAGTAAAATAAAAAGCAATGACAAGGCTTGAACCCGGGACACTGTGTACCATAGTCAAATTACTGAACCATCACGTCATGACAGCTTTGCAGAAACATGCACTGTTAACGTACATATGAATGGAAGTTTAACCATTGCTAAGCAGGTTTGCTGTTAGCCGAGAATTTTACAAGATGGCCAATCACAAATAAGTGCTGGAAATGAGGCATATTTAAGCCCCATAGGTGGGAATGCTCACATTAGCTGATTGTGGTACCCATTTGCAGTCAGAATGGCCAGAGCTGGAGAGGGAAATCGCTTTAGAGTGCAAAGGTGGGGCATTGAGGAGTCAAAATACATGGTTTGGCTCCTAGTCCATCGTCATGAGTCTAGACTCCTGCGGGGCCAGTTTCAAGGTATGGAGTTTAAAGCGGAGGCTTGGAACAGGTTAGATCATGACCTCACCAGGGCCACAGGTGTCCCAAGGACTGGTGAGCAGGTCCGTCACCACCATTCAGACCTGAAGAGACAGAAGTAGGACCAACTGACCCAATGGATCCAGGAGGCCCGTCAAATGGAAAATGCCACACTATTGAGTAGGTAGCCATGGAATGAAGTATGTAAGGAATGCTGTTGTAGTCTATATTATGGATAGGTATGTCTCAATATCCCTTCATTTACATTACAGCTGCAGGTCTTCGTGCCATGAATCAGCAAGCCTATGCAGATAGGCTGCTAAGGCTACGCCACCAGGCAGGTTAGTAATTCTTCTGCATGTATTATTATATAAAAGAAGTGAGAGAGCCTGAAAAAGAGTGTTGTAACCAATCAATAAAGGTCTAATAAGCCGTGAATAAAGTCTCTGCATGTACTGTAATATAAATTAAGTGAGATAATGTGATAAAGTGTTGGAACCCATTAATAAAGGTATAATAGGTTTTGAATAAAAGTATTCTGCATGCACCAAAATATGAAATGAATGAGAGAGCCACTACAAAAGTATGTAATGTAATTAATAAAGTAGAATGCCTGGACTGTGTCTGTGTCATTTTCTTTGATATGTTGTAATACCCTTGCATTATGGAGATAGTACAGTTGTATTAAATGCTGTCAATCCACAATTGGGCAGGTCCATATAAAGTGGATGAAGGGAATGCCAGTAGCCCTTAAGCATATATACAGTCCTCAACTGTTGGTCATGGCTAGTATGTACATGTACAGGTTAATCTAGCACATGAGTAGCTTGTGAATGTGATCCCCAGAAATGGCAATGTGCTGCTAGAAATGTAAGGGCCTGTGTAAATGTAGCTGAAAATGTCACCTGAAGACAGCCAGATATGTAGATATATGAATATAAATGAAATATATAAACATGTAGCAGTAACATCTGCATCTGGAACAGTTTGTATGTCAGATACAGGTGAGGTATATAAACAATTATCAAAACCCAATTCACAATTTCATGGACACTGCCTAGTGTAATAATACATGTAGGGGATATATACCTTCTGTCAGTAGGAATGTAGAGTACAGTTATAAGTATATACAAGTTGTTAATGGATTTTTTTCAACCGTACCTTATATTCATAAATAATGCCATTCCACAACTCAATGGGTATGTGTAATCTCAAAAACATTATTGGGACATATGTCCTGTTGGTTTATAAATATCTGCATGTACTTTGATGCATGTGGCCTGTTCACATACCAAAACCTTGGTGGCCTGTTGCCACCAATCAATCCTGCATGCTGCTGGAATGTCCATTGGTGTTCTAAATATGCATGTGTTATACTTGCTGTTCAACTGCTGGGATACCTGTGTGTTGGGTTAATGGGTATACTACTGCATGCTGTTACAACTAATTTGGAATGCTGTTGTCTGTTAGTAACCCATATTGTCATTAAATCCTGCTAAACATAGAACATATGGGAAGGCCGGTCCCAGCGGACCCTCCTCTCTCACCTCAGCTGGCAATGGGCCCTGGCACCAGCAGGTCCGGTGCCCAGCCCGGGACCTCCTCCTCCGGTGACTCTGTGCCACCTTCGGGTGGAAGCACTGCAGGGGATGGGGCTCATCCCCTCCCTGCAAGCATGGCCAGAGGACGGCCACCCTTCACCCTCCAAATGGTCCGGGCTGTGGTGCGTAGGGAGATCGAATGCACAGTGCTAATCCTCTACGCCAGCTCAAGGCAAGAGTGGTGTGACTCACGGGTGAGCCTGCCCCTACTATGCAGCCCCCAGCACAGCCACCCTCGGGTCTGTGAAGGTGCAGTGGTGACTGCCCATGGGTAGGGATTTCAGTTACACTGTTACCATCTGTGGGCTCATGGGCTTGCGATTTCCAAACATCCTTCCCCATCAATTGTATTCACCCACCCCATGTGTCATATTCCGCCGCTGTATGCATCTTGTTTGTCTTGTCTGTTTACCTCCCTAACCTACCTCCCACAGCATACCTACTTCTCCTACCTCACATTCCACTCTCACCTGAAAAAACAAAAAAAAAAAAGGGCAAGCTGTTCCCACAAAATAAATTATGCCCCATACATAGCTGCCCATCTCGCACACATGTAAACTGATAATTATAATTGGCAGTACAACATACATTGTTGTCCTCATCCCCCTCTCAGGGGTGGAAGGTTTCAAATTTCACTCCAAATTTCTTCAATATGCAGAGCTGTTACTGGTAAAGAAATGGGCAGCTATGGACCTTCCCTACACCCGTCCTGTACATCCCGAGCTGGTTTCCCTACTGTCTTTCCCTCTTTGTGCCCCCTTTTTCACCACTTTCCTATCTCCCCATTTTCTTTTCTTCAAAGAAATTAGCATGGGGGTTAGCGGGAGTAAGCACTTTTAAGCAGTAGTTAGCCGGGGTGTGCGAGTGTGTGATTGTGTGCCCTTAGCTAAGCATAGCTAAGTGTCACGTAAACCTGCGCAAACCCACTTAAAACTGCTTAAAAGTGCCTTAGTCACTCTGTATGTCAGGGCCCTTGTTCTGCTCAGCAGCAAAATAAAACACTTCTGTCAGTCTCGAACCCCAGACCTTGGACACACTAGACTGCATTAAGAACCACTAAGCCAGAGCAGATTTACAATAACTTGGTGCTGAAATGAATATATCATCCATTACAATGAGTGAATGTAAAGGAAACATAGGAAGGCCATAACACAAAGCTTGTTCTTTGGCCCTTTACCAGCAATTGTTGTGGAATTTCATTACATGACTGTGATGAGAGAAGCAGCCATTCTAGCAGCAAATAATGTTACAGAAGCACTTTACAACCCCCCCACAGTATCATAGCAGGACAAACACTGGCATAACTGATTAGGGTGGACGCCATACTTCCCAACTGTGAGTACTTTTCAGGGATGTCCCTGATTGTGAAACATGTATTAGCTGTGTCCCTCTGAATCCCTCTGAAAAGTACTGACGTTAGGCAGAAAGGTGGGGTATTACAAAATGAATAATGACAATAATAACAGTAGACACCGCTTGTACTTCGTAAAAGGTGTACTAATCCATATGCACTGCTTCACTCAAGTCTATACTTACTGTCTCTATTATTTGGAAGGTGTACCTCACTTTCAACTACCTATCCCTGACTCCATGCAAGTATGTATCTGAGTGTTTCATATGCCTGGCAGAGGCACAAACACACAGGCATATCAGCTTTACTGCTGTTACACACTCTGCAAATAGCTTTGGGAGGACTTCCACAAGGATACCCTTCTGTAGGAGTACAACACAGAACTACCAAAAGATGTAGCCATGTACTGGTAGCAATGGACTGTAACAATGACTGTACCAGTGCTGTAAACACCTGTGGGTTGCATAGACCATGAATAACAGGCTAACATCTGGCTACCATCTGTATCAGTTCACAGTTGGGAACTATGCAGATAGACCACCTGCCTTAGTAAACTAACATGTACACACCAACCCTTTAAGTCCAGTAAGATAACATTCACACAATAATACATAATGCTCTCTGTATGTCTGCATCTCCCCCCAAATTTACAATATACTTGTGTGTTCAGGGTCTACCAAGGATGTAGTTAGGCATACTCAGTACTGGAATTGTCCAGTTCTCTTGAGAATCCTGTGCTAATGTCAACAATAAAAAGCACAAACCCTGTAGAAGTGAGTACATTAATATTCACAGTATAACAGCTCACAAACAGTTCATGTGCCAAAAGAATACATTGCAATAACTACATCTGTATGGCAATTATTCATATAAACAGAAAATAAACTACATACTCACATATATCTTGTGTAAGGATTTGTAGGGGTGAGTTAAACTCTACACTGATATCTCTGTACTGGAAATGGCAACAGTCATGTCTGACTACAACATGTACATCACTGGCTACAAACCTAGCTTCAGGTATAAGAAGTATACCAACCTTCTGAATGGAACAACAGTGTCCACAGCAAACAAGCATGGGCCCCACTCTGGAAATCTGAAAGGGCTACGCCTACATAACTTAGCAATTTATAGCAGTGGGTTGCTATGACAGTGTGTACTGCAATTACCACACAGCAGGCTGTATGCGTTTACCAAATGCTGGGCACCAATTGGTGCAGAGGGCATCACATGAACATGTGCAGATACCTATAAAAGCAGACTGTACTTGTTATCCCCACATGCAATTATTACATTGCATGACTTGGAGTCTAGCTACATCCAGGAGAGGAAAAAAAGAAAATACTTAAAAAAAATAAATAAAATAAGTAAAACAATAAAGTTACTGAATTACAAAACTAAAATATCAATTAAGCAAAAAAAAAAAACTTAATAACCAAAAAAAATATATAAGTAAAAACAACCATAACTTAACAGATTCAAAACAGACAGTAAACAAAGTATATAGCTTTGCCACAACATACACAGACGGACCTGCAAATGACAAACAGGTATGTAACAGATATGCAGTTACTGGCAAGTAGTAGATGTTTATGAAGAGTACTGTACATACTTCGAAACATGCATATGTGGCAGCAGTTGGTATGTATGCACTGATGTCATGCATAACTACTGCCATGAACAAATTAGTGTGTAGCTGTGTGCAGTGGGACATAACTGTGACAAATGTAGCTCAGCATTAAATGCCAGACATCTGATCATGTTATCTATGTTCTGTACAGTACTGTGTATAATGGCTGTTTGTGGGAGTAGTGCAAACAGCTATATAAACTTGGATGTGACAGAGTAAGACATGCATGATAGTCATATAATGTGTAGCTTAGCATTGTCAACTGCTGTACCAGGCTAGTATAGTAAGGTAGCATTTGCATCTATATATACTTCCTATAATATTGCTGTGTGCACACATGTGCCAACTGTTCATATTGTAGCAAAGCCCAACAGCTCATCCGTGAGGTATAAGGACTTACAACAGTGTGGACCATGTGTGTGCATGGCACACACATAAATAGAGATATATATGTGTGAGATATATTAGCATCTGTACATGTGCATAGAGCAAGGGACATACTACAACTGTTTGTGAAGGGTGGACATATATATATGTTGGTGAAGGCTGTTATGTAGGTTGTAGTGTGTGGCAAACAAGACAGCATACAGTGCTGGCATATGACATGTGGTGTTTAAATGCTGTGGGTATGATTTGTTAGGTTTTCAGTCTTCCAGACAGGGAGTCCTGCTAAAGGTACATGGGCTGTGAATACCTTCAATGCATGTTGCACAAGACTGTGCAATATTATTACATAACTGTATCCCTCGCAACCTTTGCATAATTGATATGCCCACCATGGAAGGTGGACTGTATATGTGCCTATATGTAAATCTATATGTACACCAATGTATGTTTATATGTACGCTCAAGCTCAATGTTGTACATGTATTGCCATCCCTTTTGTTAGAAACCCTGTATCCATGAACTACCACATAAGTGGTAGTCTACTCCACACTGAAAGTGTGATAAGTGACCATGGGACACAGGTGGACAATAGTGTCCCTTTTGATAAGCACAGTGCTACACTAGTCATGTAAACTGTGTACGGTCCACATGTCATCAGAAAAGGTGTGTCATCCATGGAAAAAGAGGTCAGTGTTCCACTCTATTCATCAGTCATAAAACCCATCATAGAGTACAATTGCCCTTGTGGTATGTACCTGAGAAGACATCTACAGCAACTGTAGATGCCAGCCACATACCTCACAAAGAGTATTACCAGACTCAAACAGATGCCCTATGCAGACTGTCTTACAAAGCCACAGCTACACTGTGTTGCATACCGCCTACCCAGAGGCAACCTCTGCCTAACATACAAAGCTATGCCAAACCCACAGGTGTTGGACATGCTCCATGTAAACAGATCAAAATCCCTACAAGCTACACACTGTACTGATCTCAACCTTGTAACGTCAGAAAGCAGAACACGCTGGAGTAGTACATTCTCATCTCAGGCACATACCATACTCTGGAACTAACTACCTATTAATAGCAAAGAAAGGTCCTCATTAGCAGTCATCATGAATAATCATGATGAATGGATGTGAGATAGGAAATACAACCTGGGAATCACCTCTGTGGCTCTGCACATGGACTTAAATGACATGGGTGTTGAAGGTCAGGGTACCATATGGCTAGGCTTCTATAGGCCCTATGGCTAATAGCCCATTAGCTACCTAGGATCCGATATACACATGCATGTACATGTTGCATTAATTGCTATGTGAGGTTGACTGAGTGTGATGGTGAATGTGTAGGTGAATGTGTCAACGTTGTGTATATGTGTGATAGCCTAGTAAGAAACTGTTCATATCATGGTAGGTAGTGTTCTATCTATGATCCCCCCAGAAGATATGTATGCCATTGCTAGGCAGGAAAAGCAGTATGGCATACGGTGTGACATAGTCCCATGGTGTTGACTGGAGTGTGCCATTGTAGGCTAAAGCAGTACATGTATGTCTATTGATTGTTAACACTAGTGAATATAAATCCTGTATGAACTGTAGTACTGCCTGAAGCTGTAGGCCTAAACAGCACAGGATGGTGTGTATCCACATTGCTTGGAAACACTGTTTTGTTTGTTACCTGTACTCCTCACACATTACATACCTCAGGCATAAGGTTTTGTAAGTGCTGACACACAGTACTGTATGGTACACAGGTACAGCTCATCAGGGTTGCCATACCTTTGTGTTTTGTAGGTATGTCTGATGTGTGTGTGGGTATGCCTGTAACATGGCCTCAGTCGTATGTGTGTTACAGCTTATAAGTGCATATCTAGCAACATGAATAGTGTAGTACAGCAGTATGCCACCTTTATTGATGAATGTGCACATATAATACTAGGGGGTTGCTATTAACAAGTAGTGTGGTGTACTGGTAGTACTGTAACTGTACTTCACAATCATTTCAATGGATGACATATTTCTATATGCATTAGCTTCATATATACCTCCTGTGGCTAGGTGGTGCATTGTATCACATACAGTGTGCCAGGTACTGTTGTATAGTCTTACATACTGGTTTCACTTTGTTGCTGTGCAGATCATGGTTTAATATATATATAAAATGTGCCAGGCACTGTCAGGCAGTTGTGGGCTGAGCACTGATATGCGGTATTAAATGTGTGTATCTACTGACAGGCAATAGGTTGTTATACATGACATTTCATTGATATCTGTACTGTAGAATGTTAAGTGTGTCACATGACTTGCTGACAATTATTGTTTTCTTGTCTTCCAGGGACATGTCTCACCACCGCAACCCTGCTTATTCCCCTGAAGAGGAGGAAGTAGTCATATCCACCCTACTACGACATCACGCCCTGCTGTTCTCCAGAACCAGCCAGGACCAGCATGAGTGCACTGCACTGTGGCAAGATGTTGTCCATTGGGTTAATGATGTAGGCATGCATAACCGGACTTATGAGCAGGTACGCCATCACTGCAGTGATTTAATCAGACATGTCCGGCAGCATGCCTCTGATGTCTGCAGACAACAGCTTGCCACAGGTGGTGGTGCAGCATCACATCCGGCCCTCACCAGAGTGGAAGAGCTGCTCCTCAGCATGGTGGCTCCTGGCCAACCAGTACAACAGACATGTGTCATCATGGAGGCCGGAGTCACCCAGCAAGTTGACTGGGAGCGTGCAGGTGAGATGGCATATCTGTAGACTACTGTTAGCTTGATTGTTAGAGCATGCATATGTCAGATGTGTACTGTGTATTTAGAAGATGTGGAGCCTGGTGCTGTGCAATACTGATAATCAGGAACATAGTCTGTATGCCTGTGACTGTCAACCATTGTATTACTGTACAATTGCAAACTCACAGCAGCAATAACATAGTTGTTGACACTGACAAAAGGTCTCAAATACTTGTAGGTCCCTCTGGTGTGACAGCAAGACAGCAGACCCATGCTGGTGAGTGTTTTACATTTGATATGGCAAATAACACGTACATGTCATAGGTGAGTTGTAGGCCATATACACATGTATAACACCTACACATAATGCATGTTCTGCATGTTTTCTGTGGGACTATACACATCCCAGTAACATGAGTAGCTGTCTCAAACACATGCAATACACAGAGCATCCCAAACAATTGTGGTACACTGTAGTGGACATTGTATAGGCAGAGTCAATACACATGCACACAACATACACCACTTTGTCATACGCAGTACATGATAATATGATACACATGGTGTATTTAGACACCTGCTGTAAGGTCAGACTCCAGTATCCCAAATGTTATCCACACAGCACACATACTATACCTGAGGGGTAGAGGCCTATCATGAGGCGGTGTGACACTCCAACACACAGCACATTCATGTTAGGCAATGCTCCCTATTGAACACCTTACATACCCTGTGAAATGGTTAATGTAGCCACAGTGCTGCAGTTCAGGTACAGCAAGATCGTTGCCAGTGTGGCACACATTAGTGACCTTGAGTGACCACATGATGCTGCCTGATGATGGCTAATGGTACTACACTACATTCAGTTACAGTAAGTACAGTACTACACATACTTTTCATTGCTATACACCTGGCAGTTGTGTGCATCCAGCCCTGGCATGTATACCTGTGAGTGATGGTGCACAGGACATTGAAAAGCATTTAATACTTTCACAGCAATGTTGTGTCCATCTACACATTGTGTTCCAGTGTGAGGCCAATCATTGAACAACCCTCATGCATCAAAGACATGTATATTGTTATTAACAAGGACTCTCTACACTTGCACTGCAGGCTGTTGAGCAAAACACATCCTGTATGCTGACACGTGTGATAGGACTCTTTGGCTTGTGATACTGTACTCCAACATCAACCACTAATGAGTATGTTCTGCATTGCTGTTGGTGCGTGTGTGTGTGTGTGTGTGTGTGTGTGTGTGTGTGTGTGTGTGTGTGTGTGTGTGTGTGTGTGTGGACTTTAATGAGTAGTGTATTCGTGTTCATGTGTTCATGTGTGCATATGTACATGTGTGCATGTGTGCATGTGTTCATGTGTTCATGTGTGCATGTGTTCATGTGTGCATGTGTTCATGTGTGCATGTGTGCATGTGTGCATGTGTTCATGTGTTCATGTGTTCATGTGTGCATGTGTTCATGTGTTCATGTGTGCATGTGTTCATGTGTGCATGTGTTCATCTGTTCATGTGTTCATGTTTGCATGTGTGCATGCGTTCATGTGTGCATGTGTTCATGTGTTCATGTGTTCATGTGTGCATGTGTTCATGTGTGCATGTGTGCATGTGTTTATGTATTAATGCGCGCATGTGTTCATGTGTTCATGTGTGCATGTACTGTAGAATGTTAAGTGTGTCACACGTGTTCATGTTTGCAGGTGTGCATGTGTTCATGTGTGCATGTGTGCATGTGTTCATGTCTGCATGTGTGCATGTGTGCATGTGTTCATGTGTTCATGTGTGCATGTGTGCATGTGTTCATGTGTGCATGTGTTCATGTGTTCATGTGTTCATGTGTGCATGTGTTCATGTCTGCATGTGTGCATGTGTGCATGTGTTAATGTGTTCATGTGTGCATGCGTGCATGTGTGCATGTGTGCATGTGTTCATGTGTGCATGTGCGCATGTGTTCATGTGTTCATGTGTGCATGAGTTCATGTGTTCATGTGTGCATGTGTTCATGTGTTCATGTGTGCATGTGTGCATGTGTGCAGGTGTGCATGTGTGCATGTGTGCATATGTGCATGTGTCCATGTGTGCATGTGTGCATGTGTTCATGTGTTCATGTGTGCATGTGTTCATGTGTGCATGTGTTCATGTGTGCATGTGTGCATGTGTGTATGTGTTCATGAGTTCATGTGTGTATGTGTGCATGTGTGCTAAAATCATGTACAAATTGTAAAGTGTGTTTCCTGTCTTCCTCTCACAGGTGCTGAGGTTGTGTTGGTTGAGTGTAGCAGGGAACCTGAAGACACTACCACAAATAGTGGAAATGATGATACATGTGTTGTGGCACAGGCAGGTTTGACAGGATCTGTTGTTGTTCCGCCAATCGACAGTACACAACTTTCCACCCCATCTATGCACACATTCATACTGCCAATACATCCATCATCACCAATGGCCTTAGCTGAGGGAGAGCATACAGTAGGCATTGACCAGGATAATGTGGTATCTATGGCACATGCATCCCCTCACAGCAGCCATACCCAGATTCCTGGAATGGTACCACATAGGCAGATGTCCAGGGGTTCTCGTGGGAGCACCACTGGTCGTAATGCCCCTGGCAGATGTGCCCCCACAGGTCTCACAAACTCAGGTATGTTCCGGGCTTTAATGCAGGCACAGGCACGTATGTAACGGTATATCAGACAGGGACTAAGGGTGCAGAGGGCCCATAACACTGCTATCCGTGACCTTGCAGGTGCCATCCATAATTACACCGAGGTCACTGATAGACATTGGGGGGAGACATTAGATGTCCTCCGCAATGTCATATCCATGTGCCAGGACAGTGCAGGATGGCTGAGATGTTAACATGGACGTATGCCAGCAATATCATTGGCTGGCAGTCATTGCAGATGACACACAAGTCACAGCCGCTCCCGTAGTAGCAGTACCAGCCCCAGCAATGTTGGGTCTGACTGTCAATTGACCGTCATAGAAGAACATGTGCACGTGGCTCTGGCCAGTCCCAGCAGGGACATGGGTCCAGTCGACATCCCTCTGCCTTTGATGATAGTACCCAGTCTGGCTTAGTATCCGATACTGTCCGTGGCACCCCTGCCAGGTGCAGGTACTGTGGCCATGGCCAGAGATGGTGATCTGTACAGCCTGGCAGGTACAGTCTGTGGCTGCCCCAAGACCTCCCGTATATGGCAGGCACATGGTGGAACTGTGTGCATGCAGACACACACACATAAACCAAACACCTAGGGCTAACACATACAAACACACATTACATCAACATTGACCCATGCTGTACTGTTGTCCCTCACACACACACACACACACACACACACATACATGTTGATTGGATGGGTCAATGTCAGGCTCTGGCAAACCAACAACACACTGTGCATGTGATAATACTGTGCCACCTCCTGTCATCTGTCACATTGATGTAGGAACAGGCTAACTTGGTGCTGATGCACAGGGTGACTTTATAGCAGTGTATCAATGTTAGCATATTGTCAACAGTAGAGTGTAATGATATCCTTGTAGGTATATCTGAGCAGGCATGATGCATTAAAGCTATGATTATCAATGTAGTATTGTTTACACCAGTGTTAATTCCAAAAATGTATTGTCCGCCCATGTGCCACTTGGCTGATGTGTGTATTTATGCCAGCATGTGTTGGTGAGTGGACAGTACGTGTGTGATGTGTGCAGTACAGATTTGCAGGTGTACATTTCTGAACATGGTGGAGGTGCACTGTCTGCATGTATATGCATAGTGGACACATGGGAAGGGTGAGATGCCCTATATTACACAGTGTTAACACTTCATAGTTTCTATTAGCCAGTATGCATTTTACTACACATATGCTTTAACTTGGGTACACATGTGTGTATGACATGGTTTGACACTATGCTGTGGGTGATATTGTTACTATCTGTCATTGGTTTGCATTCTGGTAGTATACATAACCTCAACAGCCTGACTATAACCAATCGTTATATGATGTCTTGACAACTGACACACAGATGTAGGAAACTCAGTAGCATTTGGATCCTTCCAGTACTATACTATACCAGTAACCAGTGGTATTGACCGCCACCCATTCCTGGGACCACTCCTGTTTGGCATATAGCCCTCTTAGGTGCAAGCAAACACTCTAGGGATATGTCCGTCCACATCGGGAAATGCGTACAGTGGCCTGCAATGCATTATCCGGATGTGACACATCCTCCTCAAGGGTATCATACAGACAGAAAACTGTTGTCCAACTCATGCTGTAAAGCTATAAGCCAACTATAGCATAGTCATCCACATTTACTAAACATAGAATCTTGACAGTACCACATAGGTAGTAGCCCCCAACATGTTGAATGGGTACCGATGTGTACATACATCCAAGTGTTATGTCATCTGTCCTTTGGTATTCACATTTCCAAAGGTATTCTGATGTCCCTCTGTGTATCACATAAGCAATAAGGGGTCTGTATGCATACCCACAAAGTTGTTGTACACCTATAATGACTGTCCATTATTGACAGAGACTTTGTTGTGTTTGAACATGTCTGACATATACCCCAGGCATGAACCCTCACTCACACTATTCTATAGAAACTGTCATGCGTGTGTGTGACACAGATGACCTAGGCCACAGATCACTACAGTGGCTGGCCTTGTCACAAACATACATATGTGACTTAAGGTCTGAGAAGCAGCAGCACAATCTGTCAAAGGTAACAGATGTATTCATGTAGACAGCAGGTTTCATACCTATGAACTAATTGAGGTCACTTGTACATATATGTGTATGCCACACAGATACCTGAAGTGTGCAATGCACATACAGTTGTTAATACTGATATGTCATACAGTAGTAAAAGCAAAATCCACAACACATTAACCAACAGTGTCACACACACACAAACTTAGCAATTGCAGGATTCAAACCCCTACCTAGTTGTGTTATGATACTAGTGGAGTACACATTAACACAACATGCTGTATGTTTTACTGGAAGTTTTAATTTCCACTGCTATATTTGTAGGATGCTGACATCATGGGATTTGCCAAGGTTGACTATACCACTTTTCAGATATTTTCCTTGTCTCCAAAAAGGGCACTCTTTTCAAAGGAAATCACACACCAACATACACCTCCCCCCACTCACACACTCTGCAATTGCAAGTTTTAAACCCCTACCTAATTATGTTATGATACTAATGGAATACACATTAACACGACACACTATATGCTTTACTGGGGGTTTTCATTTCCACTGCTATATTTGTAGGATGCTGACATCATGGGACTTGCCAAAGATGACTATACCACTTTTCAAGTATTTTCCTGGTCTCCAAAAAGGGCACTCCTCTCAAAGGGAATCACAAACCAACATACAGCACCCCACACATGCACACACACACACACTCAGCGATTGCAGGATTCAAACCCCTACATAACTAGGTTATGATACTAGTGAAGTATGCATTAACATGACATGCTATATGCTTTCCTGGGGATTTTATTTTCACTGCTGTATTTGTAGGATGCTGACATCATCAGACTAGGCATGGTAATGTTTTTGCACTTTGTCTTATGCAATCCCAGGACTGAGCCATGGGGACAGCAGGTGTTACCAGCTTGAACAGGACTCCACAATTCTTACCTTGTGTGATGTATCTGTGTCCCAGTTGGCAATCCATCAGATGACAATACATATTTATGCACAGGTTGTTGATTTTGTGGATACGACATATGTCTAGGATGTTGGAAAAGGGCTATTCAAGGTCTATGTGTGATGTGTGTAGCTCATTTCATTGATGTATGTCCTGGGTGACTGCCTTGTAAACAGTCTAGCAGGTTTGGGGACCATGATCTGCCCATGCCCAAACCAAGGTTGGTAGTGTTGTGTGTTAGTGGGCTTCCAATAGCTCTGTTTATGACTTCAATCATGATGGACTCCATGGCCTTGCAGATCTGGCTTCATAGGCTCATAACACTATAGTTCCCATGGTCTGTTGTGCACCAACACTTGTAGAGTGTGCCAGATGTTGCTGTAACCCATTCAACAGTTTCATATCCTGTAGAGAGGGTGAGTTTCAACAGACTGTTCAGGTGCAGGGTCTGTTTGTTCTGCAGTTCACGTATGATGCATATGGGGTAGCAATGTAATTCCATTGATGCTGTGTTTTCAGCATTAGAAGGAGCTGTTTATCCATTCTACATGTGATATCTCCTAGTATGATGATAGGGCCTTTTGTCAGTGGGAGGTGGGTATGTATGTATGGGCCTGTCTGACAGGATGTTGGCATTGTCAGTCATTTACAGTTGGCACTGACTCAGGACATATATGAGTGTACATTGCTATTTATGACATAGCTGAAGGAAGTGTCATGGTTCTGTATGGACTCCTTCCCAGATTCTTTTTCCATAACTTGGATTGGATAATGTTTGGAGTGCACATTGTTTATTGATGATACTGATTGCAGGTTTTTTATCTTCTATGCCTTTACACTTTCTTTGAACAACCTATTTATCTGTAGTACATATTTGATTATGACAGGGTTCCAATATATTATATATGTGTCTGTTTTCATAGAACTGTGTGCAAAGGGCAGGATTGGTGAATAGTGAGAGGTTCCTGGGTTAAGACATGCAACTGGCAGATATGTGTGGCCCACTGCTGTACTCAGACACGGCCTAAGTGTGTGAGCATGCCCAGTATGACCTTTCAGAATGTTGCTGTCTGAAGTCCACTACATTGGTTGTTGTGTGTGAGCACACCCAATATTTACATTTAAACTATATGTGTGTTGAAAATCATGTTGTATTTTTACTGCAGGGCTCACCTTTGTGTCATAAATCTACAAGGATTATGCTGTGCCTGCAGGGTTTCCATGGGACACTTTGCATAGACTTATCAACATTTATTCATATAGTCTAACCAGTGAAATACTATCATGGTTTAGTGGTTCAGTACTGTGACTATAGTGCACAGTATCCTGTGTTCGAAGATTGGCACTGCTTTTTATTTTCATACTGGGCAGAACAGACTGCTTAAAGACTAGTAGAGTAAAATATGAGCATGTTTACCTGGTTTTGCTCAACTATGCCCAACTTTGGCTGGACTTGGCCAACATTGCTCAACGTTAATAAACACTGCTGAAGGTTGCCCAATATTGCTCAACAGTGCCCAGAGTTGGGCTAGTTAGTACATGCAATTTTGTTTATGTATACTAAATAGTGGTAAAGGCTGTTTAGCACTGCTTCATATTGCTTAAAACATGGCAATCATGCCTCAGGTGGTGCTGCAGGGCTGCCTATGTCGGAAGCACATAGTACACTCCCTGTACATGTTTGAAAACAGGTAGTGTCAAGTTAGGCATCCCTTTTACTATATGTGTGAGTCAGAGAGAGACATTTCCAGGGTTCCTACTGAGCCAGTGTATGTGCTATGCATTGCCTCTTTGCCAAGGCCAAGGCATACTGGGCATGCCTCCTTCTGCCTACTGGGGCAGGCTCAGGTCATTCCTCTGCTGAGTCATGCTCTGCCTGTGATGGCCTTGGCAGTGGTGGGGGGCTGTTTGGCCCAGGCCTATGCTGCTCCTGCTGCAGCTGTTTTTGCAGGATCATGTTATGTAGCATAGCACATACCATGACAATTTGGGTACATGTAGTTGGTGAGTACTGCAAGGCTCCACCAGATGTGTATAGGCACCAGAACCGTGACTTGAGCAGTGCAAACACACACTTGATTACATTTCATGTTTGTGCATGTGCCTCATTATGGCATTCCTGTTCAGATGTGTGTGCATTTCTGATGGGTGTCATCAGCCACGGCTCCAGTGCATATCCAGCATCCCCCACTAGGTGATCATGAGGGATGTCCCCATTGGCAAATGTCTGGTACAGCTGCGTCAGATGCCAGATATGGAAATCGTGGTAGCTTCCAGGGCAGCCAGCACACACATTCAGTATTATGCCCTGGGCATCACACATGACCTGGCAGTTGATGGAGGGGAACCCCTTGCTGTTGTAGTAGGCCCTACCCCGCTCACTGGCTGGTGCTGTGATGTGTATGTGCATGCAGTCTATTGCACCCACTACCTCAGGGTATTCCGCTATTTGCTGGAAGAGACGCATAGTGCTGGCCAATACCTCACGGGAATTGGGGAAATATACATGATCTGTACTGACATGGCTGACATGGTATTCAGGAACTGGTGCAGGACCCGGGATGCTGATGTCTGTGAAATTCCCATCATATCACCAGTTGGTCTCTGGAAGGTACCTGTTGCTAGTATTCTTAGGCCAACACATACCTTGGTTTCCACTGGAATGGGTTCCCCTCTGTTGGTTCTGTGTGTGATGCATGGCCTGCACAGCTCAACAATTTGCTGCATGAGGTCTCTGTCCACTCTATAGCGCTCCACTATCTCCAGCTCATGTAGCCCCTGGTAGGTTACCCTGGGCCTGTACACTCTTCTCCGTCTACTCACTGTGGGTTGCTCAGCAGCATTTGCATTGTCACCACCCTCAGCATGTTGCATATGTCGCCTTATATTAGCAAAGGCAGCCCCTAACATTTTTTTGTCTCAGTAGAGCTTTTTAAGTTTTCACTTCTCTTAGTATACTGCAGTGTTGCAATGTCTCTGAGAAAAACATGTTGGAATGTTGTTTGCAGAGTTTTAAGTGCTGGGCTGGGCTGGGCTACTGTACTGCCTGTGTAATTCCTGATTCTGACTTTTTTACCTGCTAGCTCTGCTAGTTATCCTTAATTAACTTCCTACTATTTGTTTTCCTTCCTTTTCCCTTTTCTGTTGCCACAGGGGGCAGCGCCGCACAAACAAGTGCACCTGAGTGCCAACACACGCACACGAGTGCCAACACATGCACACGAGCGCCAACACACACACACCAGCTCACACGAGCGCACACATGCTTACACTGGCTTACATGGGTTTCCACAACCTAACACTTGCTTACTCAGGCTTAACCGCTGGCACTCAGGTGCACACATGCACGCAAACACGTTGTAGGCATTTGTACAAGAAACTTTAGTGTTATCCATGGTGTACACCTTCAATTTCTTGCCTTGAGCTAGGATACCTGTTGACACGACTCTTCCAGTGATGACTGACTAACAGCGAACACATGCCACTCTGCTCCAATGAGCTTACAGTCTTTCATACATACCCCCCTCATGATGTCACCTATCTTCTACTCTGATACTCCCCTTATCCTACTCTTACACTCCATGGACCTGGCTCTTATGCCATGTAATATTGGGATTCACTATCCTTACCCTCATTTGCATAGGATTGCCTACTAATGCTTGGTTACATCTCTGGGATTTGGCTTCCCCCAAAAGCAACCCCTACTAAGTGGCCATGTTGTCTTCAGCCTGCCATTCACCTGCATGGCAAATTAAATTTTTTACTTAAATGCTTATTTTTGCCCGTTTTTGTGTTATTTTCTGGTTTTTAAAGCATTGTACATTTGCGTGGCGCTGCGCTATGCTTAAACATTGGAGATCGTGGAAAAAAAATAGATTTTATTAATTTGCAACATGTTTAGATGCCAATGGCCTTATATTTGACCATTGACATGCTTCCCCGACTGAATGCATCCTTTATTTGGAGCTGTCATGGCTCTGTTTTGCTATTTGCAGAACAGTACTCAGTTGCCAACCGAGTACATTTCTGCAAATAACACTACTCTTACTCGGACAGGTTAGGGTTTCCTGGATTGCAAATTTACCTCATTTGCATAGCTTTTGGCAGCAAATGAGGTAATTTGCATAACCTATCCCTGTCCGTGTAAGAGTCATTTTAGGAGCTCTCTTGCATGCCCCTGCCGGCTGTTCCTGGATCGCTTGGCAGACATGTTGGCTGCATGGAGTCTTACTCTACTCTTAGACTCTGTGCAAGCCTTCGTGAACCTGGCCCAATAATGTCCTCACCTTCAGATTACTCTAGGAGTCTGAATATCCTTATATTTGTTCTCCTTTCTCTATTGTCCAGGTAATCTATTTTGTTAATTAGCCAGTTGTTTTGTTGTAAAAGAAATTCACTCTGATTTTTTTTCTCTTTAAGTCTCCATCTATGTCATATAATGAAGTTTCAATGTCAGTTATTTTAGTTTTTTGTTGTAATATTTCCATGAGCACATCAGTTTGTTTTTGACAACTTTAAGTTTTTTTTAAATTGCCCTTAAATTTGTCCATTTTCAGAGATAATTCTTGTAGGGTGGTTGACATCAGTTGTATTTCCTATAGTTTCAGAGTAGGAATTCTTTGCATTGCTCATTTCCACACTGTTGTTGTAATCTCAAGGTAGTTTTGACAGGAACATTTCATTAGATTTTCTTCAAATTTGATGTGTAGATAGGGTGAATATTCCTTAATAAGATTTTGTTGTTTTAGATTGATAAAGTTGATTATTTTACTGTATTTTAGTATAGTTTTGTGGAGCTCCAAAAAGATGCTATCAGTTAGCCATCAAGACTCCACCCCCTGGCAAATGCCTGGTACAGCTGTGAGGCATGCCAGATATGGGAGTCGTGATAACTACCAGGGCTGCCAGCACACACATTCATGATAATGCCCTGGGCATTGCACACAACCTGGCAGTTAATGGAGTGATAGCCCTTGCGGTTGACATAGACTCTACCCTCTTCACCAGGTAGTGCCATGATGTGGATGTGAGTGCAGTCTATGGCACCTAGTACCTCTGGGTAGTCTGCTACATGTTGGATGAGATGCATATTGCTGGTCCTCTCCTCACAGGTGCTGGAGAAATATATGTGCTCACCAGCATGTGTTCCCACGAAATCCAGGAAGTGTTGGAGTACTCTGGATGCAGATGCCTGTGAGACCCCCATGATGTCTCCAGTAGGTCTTTGGAAGATACCTGTAGCTAGTATTCTTAAGGCTGCATATACCTTGGTTTCAACTGAGATGGGTGCCCCTCTGTTGGCTCTGGGTCTGAGGTGAGGCTGGCACAGCTCACAGAGTTGCTGAAGTAAGTCCCTGTCCACCCTGTAGTGCTCTAGTATCTCCAGATCATGTAGCCCCTGGTAGGTTACCCTGGGTCTGCACACTCTCCTCCTCCTCCTCAGTCTGGGATGTTTGTCAGCATTATCCTCCTCACCGTCCTCAGCTTTTAGCATATACTGATGTATGAAAGTGACAGCAGCCCTTAACATTTTGCCAGTTAAAATTTCCCTGAGTGTGTACACCAATGGTGCAGAGTTTGTGGGAAAAGACAGACTGAAAGGAGTTTGCATAGTTTATAGTGATGTGCTGCAGATGCTATCTGTGTGATTGGCTGACTGTGATACATTCCACCTGGCAGCTATATTATTTGTACTTGAGTGCCTTTATTCTGCTATTTCCTGTTTCTGCCCTTTATAAGCCCCCACAGCATGCCATGCAAACCCGCTGCTTAATTGTGAACACTTCTGTTGGGTCCTGTTTTTTTAATTTATTTATCATTTCCATTGTGTTTAAGCCCCGTGGTGCACCACAGCTATAGTAAACAAATTTGAGCAGAAAGGACCCTCCCAGGGATGCAAACATGCTCAGCATTTCTTAAAGTAGCTCAGACACATCCCCTTGCTTAGCTATGCTTAGCTAAGTGCAAACAGAGGCAGTGGAGCTCCAATGTGCTTGCACCAAACATGATACACCCCCTTTTCATGTCAGCTGCTTCTCCTCCTTACACTGCAGCATTATAGCTCCTACATGGTTAGATGCAGGTGGACATGGTCTCCCATTTTGCTATTCAATAAATTTAGCTCATTTTCATACCCCACTGCCTTAGTCCCTTATTACACCACTACACTGGAGCCTATCTCCTTAGCTACCAGTGTTACCTTTTATTGTTTTGGTTCTGCATGCTACCCTACTATAATGGCCAAATTTATATTTCCATTAAAATTGTCTTTTTACATTTTTTTCTTATTTTCTGCACAATCTCTTATGCGCACCACTGCACTATGCTTAAATGGCTGAAATTGGCCAAAAAATAAATAAATAAACTTTGATTTTCATAATTTTGCAACTGTTTTCCATGCTAATGGCCAACATGCCTAATAGTCATAATACATGCTTTATTTTGAGCTGTCATGCCCCCATTTTGATTTTTTCAGAAATGTACGTGGTTAGTAACTGAATACATTTCTGTAATGGACACTACTCTGACTCGGATGCCTGCCTGCTTACTGAATAACTAATTCACCTCATTTGCATGGTTTTCACCAGCAAATGAGATAATTAGCATTATTCAGTGGTGTCCATGTCAGAAAAGTGCTGGCAGGCTCCTGCACGTCCCAGCCTTGTTTACTGGATTGCTCGGTGGCCATATTCCATGCAGAAGCTGCTACACTATTCTGATACAGTGATTTGGCTTTATTGAATGCCAGCCACAGTGTCCTACAGTAACTTATACAAGAATGATGTGTCTATACAGAGAGCAGAAGAAGTAAGACTTAATTTCCTGCCTAGACTTAAGGAGTCATTTCAGTTCAGAATTGAAAACATAACAGTGTGAAACAAAGTACTTGCATATTTTCACATTTAGAATCGTTAATGAAACTTATGCTTCAGTCATTGTTACTGGCCACATATGTTGTTTAAGTATTTTTATTGTGAAAAATATTCCTGGAATAGTTCAAACAATAAGTCCATAGTATGTTTTGTTCAAGCTGTTTCTGAAATATAATTAAAAAAAAATAGGCACATATCAATGTTTCATTTAGCTTGATAAGTGTGGCATTATTAATTATTTTTTTCTGTAAAAGTGAAAGATCTTTGTTGCTCATCTGCTCATTTAACTCTTACTTATTATGCTCTTAGAAGAGCACCAAAAGAATAAAATAACATGTTAGATAATATCAAAATTAATTCATTTATTTAGCAAAATGTATGAAAACGCATCCAGTGTTATGCAAATGTATCTGCATGACCTTCGACGAATGAAATCTGCATTACTTGCTGAAACTTAAATCTTTTGCAAATAATGTTTCAATGTTCTTTTATAAATGCCCAGTCTAAAAAAAGTGTAATTTTAAATTACTAGTTTCAAATCCAAAATGTGATAATTACAACATACAAAGAAGAGCAGTCCAAGTAGTAAATGGCCATTTTAGTGGTAATTACAATAAAAGAGAAAACTAAGATATCCTTGCAGAGTAAGCATCAAACTAATCAGTAACTGGACATAAAAAGAAGATGTTATGTTGTCCTTCTCACCTTCTTTCTTACTGGATGGGTTTGGAGCCGATACTCGGCTCCGACTCAGCCAACACACTAGCTCGAAGTCTCTAACTTGGCTCGTGGCTGAACACCTATCCCACAATGCATTGGAGTAATCAGCAGATTTCATTTAACGTTTGACGAGTTCGGATGCACTCTTCCTGGCCGTGGCTAAGTGTTTTTTGATATATTACTAATAGCTGTTTTTTGACAAATTTCCCGTTATTACAGTTATTGTAGTTCTTAGTTTAGTCAGTTTACCCCTTTTGTAGGGTTTTGGTATAATTCGTTTTTCACCTGTTTATGTGTTGCTTATTGGCCGTTGTTTTTTTCCCTAGGCCTATCCTATCCCTGTCAGTCTTGTGCTAAATGTATATTTACTTTAACTCATTTAAGTTAGAGAGTTAAAGGTAACCCATTTTTTATTAGAGGGTTTGCGTTGTCTGTTTCCCATCAGCTCGGCTATGTCCGTTTATGTTAGAGGGCCTAGTGCCTGTTTAACTTAGAGGGTAGAACTTTATTTCCCTGTACTCTTTTTTTGTTGTGTGTGTTTAGCTTAGTTTATTTGGTAGGAGTTTATTGCAGTTTATTGACGTTTTTAGCATGTCTAAAGAGTCTAGAGGTAAAGAACCCAAATTCTCTGGGTTCAGGAAATGCCAACAATGCTCCCAAAAAATGTCCATTACTGATGGGCACAGTGTGTGTGTGTGTGTGTGTGTGTGTGTGTGTGTGTGTGTGTGTGTGTGTGTGTGTGTGTGTGTGTGTGTGTACTGCTTAGGTGCTATTCACTTGCATGAATCCTGCAGTTTTTGTCACTCCTTCAGCTCTCAAATGTTACATGAGAGGAAAAACAAACTAATTTTACGAGGTTTAATAAAGCCTTCTTTTGATGAGGCTTTACAGTCTTGTCCTATATCTAGTGACAAGTCCAAGAGACCTTCCTCATCATCTTCTTCCTTGACTCATTCAGATCCTCCAAAGAAATTGCCTAAGTTGACTGAGAAATCTATCTCCTTGGTTCTACCGCCTTTGGAATGGAGGGAGACAATTAGTGCAGACAAATCTAGCTCTTCGGTTGCAAAGACTTCAGAACTGATAGAGACTACTTCTCGGAGCCTTTCTCTGGAATTAGAACTCATTTCTCTGACTTTGAGATCCCTTATTCTGCATAGGTCTCGATCCCCCACTCTTTCTTCCAGGTCCTCTAGGAGCTTATCTGATGAAGACATGGACATGGTGGTGCACAGGCTTTTGAAGTCATTGGTGCTGGCAAAATTATTCTCAGCTCTGGCCCCACCAATTAATCTACTGTTCCTTCTCCAAACCAAGCTGGATCTTTAGAGCCAGAATGCCAGATACTTCCTGTGGTAGACCCTTCGGTCCTGAGACCCCTTTGGGATTCTTCAGACCTCTTTAATAACCGCTTTCGTCCGAGGACTTCTTCAGAATACAAAATGTTTAAAAAACCAAGCATTAAATACACTCACAATGAATCATCAAGCAATTAATCAATTATCAATTATCTAAAAATAATCCCAGTTGATTAAAATAAGTGCCATCCAGAGTTTCTAGGAGCTGTAGTTCTCCGGTCGGCTCTGGGGGAGAGTCTCAGACCTGAGTCTTTTTGGTTCCTAGTCTGCCCCTCAACGTGTTGGTGTAGGTGAGCTCAGCTCCTACATCGGCCTCAAAGCTGATCTCCTTGGTGCTGGGGATTTCCTCCTCTTCCTCAGAACCAGGGGGTGTCCTTGGAGCTGGGGGAGATTGGCCTTCGAGGTGATGAGGAGTGTGCTGTCCCCTCCTGCAGCTCTACTCAGGGATACTGGCATTCTTCCCCCTCAGGCACCGGTGTCTGCTTCAGCACCATCCTATCCACAGGGCAGCAGACATTCAGGGTCTCAGGAAGCCCATTCAGGCAAGCCCCACTCTTCTGAGACCTCTCCAGACTACCTGTCTAAGGAGCCACCTCAGAAGAGGACATGCAAAAGGAAGCATGTAGACTACCCTGATGAGTCAATCACTTCTGACACTGACCTCAAGGAAGCAGAAGGGTCCCCATGGTTGCCCTCTGAAGATATCTCTTTCTCAGATATCCTAGAGATCCTAAAACAGAGAGGCGTCTGGAAACCCATCAATCCTTCTAATGAGGAGTCAGTGTACCTGAAGGCCTTTAGATCTCAAGCTTTAGCCTCCCAGGTTTCTCCGCCTATCAATGAGCTTATGGATTTTGTTAGTCGAAAGGTGTGGGAATTACCAGACACAATTGAGCCAGTCTCTAGGAGGCGAAATAAGTTCCTATCAGCTCCTTTGGATAAGGAATTTCTCTAAATAGGTGTGCCCATATATCCTTTGGTGGTGGCGGCAGCCACCAAAAAGGAACTCTCTGAGATGTCCTCATCTGTCCATCCTCCGAATAAGGAATCTCAAACGATGGACAGATATGGGAAGTGTGTTTTCTCATCAGCGACTTTCACCCTCAGATCGCTGAACTACCTCACACACTTTACAAGACTTCAAAGAGATCTCCTGAAGGAGTTAGGTGATACCCTACAAGGGTCATTAGCTGTGGGGGTCTCAGAAAAAGTGACTGCCCAGCTATCCACCTTAAATTCCATAGTCAACTCCTCCATGAGGATAGCATATGCTACAGATGGAGTGAGCAGGGCAGATGGGTTCCAGAGTTTTCCTAAGGAGGCACTCCTGGATGTGCTTGTGCACCTTTGCGGAGCCCTTCAGGTCTACCTTTACAAATGTCCCTTTTGATGGGTCCTCTCTTTTTGGACCAAAAGTCAAAGACACATTCATCAGATGTGAGCAAGAAAGGAAAACTCTCTCTGCCATTGGAGTACACTTTCCCATACCTTTAAGGACTTATCCTAAGGGCCAGAAGAGTGGAAAGATGTAATTCAAAAGATCCCAGGGAGTTTTTCAAGATGCATGAGGTGAGACCTTCCCCAGGGGCAGAGGGGGAAGCAATAATGGTAGCATCACCCACATGGCGGGGGAGTACACAAAACCAGGGTGGCCACGATTTCTTTTGCGTTCAACCCCATCAGCATGCATGAAAGGAGGCCCACTTGCTCTTCTCTGGAGGCAGCAGGGGGAAGATTAACTTTGTACTTAGAAGCCTGGTGAAATATCACAAGAGACAAGTGGGTACAAAGTATAATATCCAGAGAATATTCCATTCCATTTTGCCAGCCCATTCCACAGACCAGAAAAATCATGGATGTTCCACCCTGTCAGAGGGAACAAGCGACCACAGCAATCCAGGAGTTGTTAATCAAAAGAGTTATCCAAGAAGTCACCACAGACCAAATAGAATTCAGAACTTACTCATGATTATTTTTAGTACCAAAAAGAACAGGGGACTGGAGACCCATTTTGGATCTCAGCAAGTTGAACGAATCTGTAAAGAAGTCCATGTTCTGAATGGTGACACTGCAGTCTATTCTTCCCTTTTTAAGGAAGGATGATTTGATGTGCTCAATAGACCTCTAAAATGCATACTACCACATAAAAATGGACAGAGCATCAAGGAGTCATCTACGGTTCCAGCTGGGAGCCAGTCATTATCAGTTTTGAGCTCTGCCCTTTGGTCTCACTACAGCCCCCAGAGTGTTCACCAAATGCATGGCAGTAGTAACTGCTCACCTGAGATGCCTGGGATTCTAACCATTTCCATACTTAGATGACTGGCTCTTAACTGCCACCACCTAGCATCTACTTCTACAGGCCAGGGACACTACACTGGAACTTTGTGCTCAGTTAGGCATAACAGTGAATTTTCAAAAATCTGCCTTGTTGCCTTGTCAACATATTATATTTATCGGCGCAGATCTAGACACTTTTTCTATGATGGCTCGCCTTCCACTTGACAGAGTCTCTGTCCTCAGACAGCAAATAGTTGACATTCTTCCTAAGAGAAAAGTAAAAGTAGTCCTAACACTTCTTGGAACCATGGTGTCAACCATAACTCTTGTCCCCCTAGCCAGGATGCACATGAAAATCCTTCAGTGGCTTCTGTTTGCTCAATGGTCTTTTCAAGAACTTCCTATGTCCCAGCAGATAACAAATTCATACAAGAGAGATCTCTGATGGTGGCTTCAGTCTGATTATGTGACCATCGGAAGATCCTTTGTTCCACAACAACCTGTTGCTACGGTGACCACAGATGCTTCCCAAATAGGGTGGGAGGGCATTATCTGGAAAGAACAGTCCAAGGCACATGGCAAGAACATGAGGCTCAGTTGCACATCAATGTTCTAGAGATGAGAGCAGTGCTTCTGGTGTTGCAAGCACGTCAGGACTCTCTTCTACTAGGAATGATTGCAATCCAGTCAGACAACATAGTCTGGTACATAAACAAGCAAGGAGGAACCAAATCATACCCCCTTTGTCGAGAGGCACTAAGATTATGGCATCAGCAATCTCTTCCCAACGTTTTCTGGTAGCAATGCATACCCCTTGGAAATCCAACGTGATAGCCAACAAGCTCAGCAGGGCAATTTTAATGCCTAATGAGTGGTCTCTGAAACACAGCATAGCAGACAAGATTTTCTGAACTTGGAGCCAGCCTTGCTGTGACCTATTTGCAACCCCCCTGAATGCCAAATGCAGCAGCTACTTTGCCCTAATCCCTCCAGTGGATGAGACACAGAGACATGCACTCATCCACAATTGGCCCTCAGGACTACTGTATGCCTTCCCTCCCTTTCTGCTAATTCCCAAAGTCATTCAGAAAGCCAATGTCTTGGGAAGCAGGCTAATTCTTATTGCTCCATATTGGCCCTGTCATATTTGATTGCCCTTTCTTGGCCTCATCTTCAGGAGAAGCCATGGGTTCTGGACCTAGACCCAGACCTTCTGACTCATATGTCAGGTGCACTTCATTCTTCTCTCCAGACCATCACTTTGACAGCTTGGCTGCTCCACTTCCAAACTTAGTCAGGCCTCAAAATTTTACCCCAGCAGTCAAACACATTTTGCTGTCTTCTCATAAGGCTTCCACCAAAAAACTGTATTCCAGCAAATGGAAGATATTCTCCTACTGGGCAAGGGCAAGAGACATAGATCCCTTCTATGCCTCTATTAGTTCAATTTTAGAATTTCTAGCAGAACTTTTTCAGCAAGGCTCTGCTGCAGCTACAATTATAGTCCAATTAGCTGCAATTTCCAATTATCACATTGGTGAATACACTCCTAATCTCATGTCACACAGGCTGTGTAAAGCTTTTTTAAAATGAACTTGTTTGTTGAGGTCTCCCATTTAAAACCTCTATCACATTGGGACCTAATTATCTAACTTTACCCCCCCCCCACTTTAAGTCTGCTTCTTCTTGTGATCTAAACTTTCTCTCCAGGAAAACCATCTAGTTAAAGGCCATTGCATCTGCACGTAGAGTCTCAGAATTACAAGCTCTATCAATTAAGCCACCATATCTAATCTTTCATAAGGAGAGAGTATCCTTGAGGACCAGTCCATCTTTCATGCCAAAAGTCTGCTCTCAATCCAATCTAAACCAGTTTATTGAACTTCTAGTTTTCTTTCCTAATCATTCCAACAAACTGCATCAGTTGGATGTACATAGGCAACTGAGATTTTATTTACATAGAACCAAAGACTTTAGGAAAACAGACCAGCTATTTGCTTCTTTTTCACAAGCAAAATTAAGCAAACCAGTCTCAAAAGTTACACTCTCAAATTGGCTTACTATATATATATATATATATATATATATATATATACATATATATATATATATATAGCTTTAAAGTTATGTGTTAAAAATATTTCTTTGCAACTTTAGTTGAGTCAGAATTCTGTTTGTTTATAGCCTCATCTAATTCTAAAATTTGTTGGACTGTATAACTTGCTTGTCATATTAAGTTGGTAAATAGTGCTTTTCATGTTATATGTAATACTTTTTCTGTATGTATGTTGGAGCATTTCTCCCCAGGCCTCCGCTGAAAACGGACATGTATCGAGTCAGACTATCCCAGTCAACAAATGTAAAATAAATAAAAATATACTTCAAACAATAGAAGTCTACCTTTCAAAATCAAAGGCCATTCAACTAGAGCTCTAACAACATTATCTTCTTACTATGCTAGACTATCTATGGACAGCATTTGTGCAGTGGCTACATGGGCTAGGCTCCATACTTTTATTACTCATTAAAAGGTAGATTTGGCCTCCAGGGACAGAGCTTCTTTTGGGTACACAGTGCTCAAAGGTGTACTCCCATGAGCCACCCAGGAAAATGGTGCTAGGGGCGCTGTCCCATCCAATAAGAAAGAAGGTGAGAGGGACAACATAACATAAAGAAGTTATGTATTATAACGTTCCATGTTTGTTGTCCTCTCTCGCCCTTCTTTCTTACTTCCCTCCCTCCTTCCCCCAGCCAAGGGTCCTAGAGGGCTTAGATAAGACTGTTTTCTTGTCCTTCTACAGAGAGAGTTCCTTGGAAAGTGTTTGTTTTTCCTCTTATATGTATTGTGTATATATGTTTCTATAGACATATATATATATATATATATATATATATATATATATATATATATATATATATATATATATATATATATATATATACACACATATATATGGGTCTATGACATTTCGCCGGAAATCCATTTCGAAGAAAATTTCTGACATAAGGTCCAAACCGCCGAAAATAGTACTGACAGTGTTTGTGCCCTTTTCCCCCACTGTAGTGCAATCTCGGAGTGAGAATATTAAAGTAGGGGGGTGTGTGGGGCACAGCCCTCCACAATGGGAGGTGTGGGGATCATAGCATCCCACCTACTCAGGTTATAAACTACTTAGTTACCCTTTTAATAGGGACTGCTGAATGTAAATCAATACTAGACAATATTAAACTGTACTGGGTGGGGGGGCTACACGCCCACACCCCCCCTACTTTAATATTCTCACTTTGAGATCGCACTACAGTGGGAGAAAAGGGCAGATATACTGCCAGTACTATTTTCGGCTAAATGGATTTTCAGTGATTTGGACCCTATGCCAGAAATGTTCGTCGAAATGGATTTTCGGTGAAATGACACTGATCTATATATATATATATATATATATATATATATATATATATATATATATATATATATATATATATATATATATATAGTTGTTGTTTGTCTTTCAGCTTTTTCCCGGTAAGGGGTCACCACAGCAGAACTCCGGTCCGCTAATGATTGCCAGTAGATTTTTTTTTCCAAAACACCGAGGTGTCAGCTCAACGCCCAACCTTCAACGAAGGCACGCCCATTCACACGCACATGTCTTTCGAACGTTACCCAAACACGGGGAGGACATGCAGACTCCACACAGAAGGCACTCCCAAGCCAAGCCGAGAATCGAATGGGAGAACCTCTTGCTGTGGTACCACCAGGCATTTTACATACATATATAGATATATATATATATATATATATATATATATATATATAGATATATGGTTCTACCTGACATAAACGAAACCCCAAAACACCGACAACGCAATCACCGAAACCACATAACCGACAGTACAAAAACACGAAACCCCACATGCCCGGCAACGAAATAACCAACGGTACACAAACACGAAACCTCATACACTGCACATACCACAATCACAACAATCAACAAACAAAACACATTCCCGTCCAAAACCACATACACAACACAAGCACACCAAAATCCCTACAAACCCACACTAAACCTCACATACACAACTACCTGCAACCCTAACCCAAACCCTAACCCTAAGGTCCGTCACTACCGCACACTTACCTGACCCGCTCCCTAACCCTAACTCACTAATCCCACCCCTAACCCAAACACAATCACTACCGCACACTTACCTGACCCGCTCCCTAACCCTGACTCACTTATCCCGCCCCTAACCCAAACACAATCACTACCGCACACTTACCTGACCCACTCCATAACCCTAACTCACTTAACCCACCCCTATCCCCACAGACCGTCAATATCCATACTTACGTCCGTCACTACCGCATACTTACACAGCCTTTTCCCATGTCGGCATCCTCGGCGTCGGTGCTTTCATCCGTCGGGTCGGTCTTCTGAACTGTCGATCTTCTGGGGCCCGTCGCATCGGTCTTCTGAACTGTCGATCTTCTGGGACTCACGATTTCCGTGTCGATGTTCCGGCGTGTCGTCTAACTGAGGTAGAACCATGTATATATATATATATATATATATATATATATATATATATATACACATATGTATAGATATACATAGATAGATATATATAGATATATATATATAGAAATATACTTAATTTATGGCAAGCAGCAAACAAGATCTGGGGATTACTCCAATGTATTGTGGGATAGGTGTTCAGCCACAAGCCAAGTCAGAGACTTCAAGCTAATGTAGTGGCCGAGTCGGAACCGAGTATTGGCTCTGAACCCATCCAGTAAGAAAGATGGGCAAGAGAGGACAACAAACATGGAACATTATGGTAAGTACATAACTTCTTTTTTTCTTTACTGTTGTCATATTACTTGATTACCTGTGCATATACCTGTATGCTACTGTTGCAGCCCCATTGCATCTCTCTTTCCCATGGCAAAAGTGACTAATATTAATGTATAAGGGAAAGGTTGTGAACTATTTTAAAGAACCACAGGGGTGCAAGGTAATATAAACTGCAAAGTGGTCTGATGTAAACAAATAAATTAATTTGTTAAGAGATAATATATATCCATGAACATGTATGATGTTATATGATTAAAATATATAAATGAACTGCAGTGCACCTCAGTCATTCAAGCTGAGCAATCAGTTTATTAAATCACAAAGAATATGAAATTATGATCTCAAGGACAGCTGTGGCTGAGCAATGCTTTTAATGCTTAGAAGGACATATTATACATTTTACAGGTTGGTGTATAAAAAGTGACAAGGATAAATGCCTGATAATAACTATTGAAACTTTTTTTTTTTTTTTTTGGAAGCCTTATTGTTGAGCCATGATGATCAAATATGTCATATTGACAATAGTGGTTGACAAAGCTCAGAAGCCAAGGATGCACTGTTATATTTGCCTTTTACATTCAAGGCCAGACATATGATATCATTATACTTTTGAGCTGGAATAGTAATCCTTGCTGAAACCCAAACATGTAAGCAAGGGGCTGGCAATCACCTCAAGCCTATATAGTGCTTTAAAAAAAAAAAAAAACATAATATAAGGTCAAAAATATCATCCAAAATTATGTTAAATTAACACCAATGATCCCAATAGAAAAACATGCTTTGTTATTTGGAGAAAGCAGTCTGTCCTTTATGTTTATTAAAATTCCTATGTGACTAAGCACTGAATGCAACAAATCATTTCTGCATATACTTTTTATTAAATTAAAAGGAATAATGCATCAGCAGAGAAGGCATCCTCAAAATCAATACAATTTTCAGTTTTAGTCATTTTCCCCAAAAAAAGCATTTACACTTGCTTTCACCATATAAACTAGAAGACAGACCATGGAACATTTTATTTGACTACCGCCAGCCCCACATTTTCCTTCTCAGACAAAAACTGCCTCCATCAATGTTTTCCCTCATAAGTGGACTTAACTCCCGAACACTAAGCAGCTGACTTAGGTCCTGAACAGTTTACTATTCACACAATTCCTTGATATTATTACCTTACTCAAAAATCTCTCTTCATCATGTAAGTTTCCAGTGGGTATTCCACTTTCTATTCATTGCCCCCTCTTTACTTTACTTGCTTAACACTTTCCATTCTTTTTAAGCTGTTCCCTTTCAGCTGTTTCCTTTGTCTTCAGCCCCCATTTATCCATCAGCATCCTCCACCACTACCCCCTTCTAAACTTCATGCTAACATCCTCAGCCATCCATACATGCCCAACTTCATTATACACTCTCTATTCTGAATTTTTCCATCTCATAGCTATCTTCCCTTTAATCTCCCTTGCTGTCAACTGCATGTGAGCTCAATCTTCCAATCTTCATCTTGTGGAATATTGCCACTGTCTAAAAGTGTAGAAAAGTAACTCTCTTCTGGAGCCTTTTTATATGATTCCACACATTCCTACCTCATAATATCTATCTCATTATGTCCATATTGCCAGCACTTAATATCTGCTCTCCAACTCTCACTTTAACCCTCTTGCTGTCCTGTACTACTTATGTATGACTCTTATCTGCTCATCATTCACCAGGCAAACAATCTGAAAATGATGCAGCACTTGCCATGCCCCTTCCAAATGTCCTCTATTTGGCATCCTCATTTCTCCTTTAAGGTCTTTTCCTACAACGTGTTCATCTCCTCCACTCCCTTTTGCCTTCTCATATGCTTACATAATTTTCCTATTCAAGCTTCCTTATCTTCATCTAGTTTCCACCCCATAATGCTCATTTATCATTCCTCTAGCTGTCTTTCATTTTTCTGTATTGCATGAATTGTCCAACTCATAACCCACATATATTAGCAAATCTTCACTCATTAACCTTGGCAATTTGGTCTTCTCTCCTTCCTGAAAATCTCCTTCTACCTTAAGTCATCTCTTTTGTCTCATTTTCAGTCTTTTCCCAGAGGACCCATCAGTGCCCTAAATCCATTTTTCTTCTCTGCTGCTTTGTCAGTGTGTATAGTGCCTAGCTGTTTCTCTAATGGTTCCTGATTCTACCTTCCCTATTCCTGCTTGTCTTCCATCTATACTATCCCTTCTTAGTCCCACCCATCAAAGCTCTGGATTTTGAATTCCCTTATCAATTGCATTAAGTCAATAGCAGTATCATACTGCCTAAAATTTGGCACCACCCATTTCACTCTTCACTACCGATTCTCTCTCTTTATGTATTCTACTTATTCTCCCTTTCACAGACCTATCCCTTATGTTTGTGTTTTGTCCAAAAGCACATCTCCAGGCATCATTTGGATGAATTTAAGCAAATACATAACTAAAATTAACTTATTACTCTCGGCATCCCTATTCTCCCTTCCAGTGAGATCACTGTATCAGATCAGCAAATTTCTAATTTTACTACTATATGATTTGCCCTCCTGATGGGAACTCCTTAACTAAACAGTTCTCAACCCATTAAATGGGCAGACTCAACTTATTCCTACAACCCTAGCAATTTCTTATATTTATTAATTTATTAAACTGAAACTTCAAGACAGACTCCTCTCCCAAAATTTCAAACAACCTTAAGACAGAAGAAACAATCAATTGTCTACCTGTTTGAAAAATGTTTTATACATATCCTTCCAGTCCCTTCTTCTGAAAAATGTTTTATATCCTCTGAAATGATTTATCTTTCAACAATAAACATTTATAAGGTGATAAAAGGGCACCAATGCTTCCTACTATAAGTTACTACACCCATCCTCCAGACCCTACCATTGTTCTCCTAACCCCTAACTTAACATAGCAAGACGGTGGTTTCCTGTGATTATTTGACATTTTTCCCTATCTCCACACTAGAGACCCAACATAGCATTCTTCTCTTCTTCTCCTTCATCCCTCCAAGCTATAAACTACCATAGTCCACTGCAAGACATGTGTCCATGATGGAGGCTCCCCCCCAGCAACCGAAATGCACATACACTACCCTAAATTTTCACTGAAAGAGTAGTTATACCCAACACATTTTCATTTTGACATTCTGACAGTAAAACATAACATTTGTGAAAGCTACACATTTCTATATTTGTCAAGAATGAAAAACATATATACACTGACACACACACACAGACACACAGATACACATGCACACACACACACACACACACACACACACACACACACACACACACACACACACACACACACACACACACACACAACAAATGTTTTGGCAGCTTATGTTTTTTGGCACATTTATTTATTTATTTATTTATTTATTTATTTATTTTATTTATTTATTGCATTTGTTGACCGGAAAAGTCCACTGGGCCTAGGAAGAGACCATTTTCAGTGGAGGCCCGAGGAGAAAAGCTCCACAGTATTACATACATAAGTTCTACAGTAATACATACATAAGCTCCACAGTAATACATACATAAGTAATAGAACAATGTTGATGCATAAAAAAGTAAAAAAACAAAGTTGAAACAGGACAATGTCACTCCATTAGTTACATACAAAAAATCCTTAACTATATGTAAGAGTAAACTGTGTTAATGTGTAGGATCAAGTATTATGGGCAGTAGTATGACATGAGAGGAAAAGTAGTGGCAGAAGTGGCAATATGTATTACAGTCAGCTATAGATGTGAAAGTAGTGATGCCATGTGTTTGGATAAACACATGAGTATATACATACATTTGTTGAGTTTTCTAAGGTGAGGAGAGTTGATTTCAAGGTAAAAAAGCTGGTGACAGATCAGAGTTAGTCAAGGTGACAGCAATGAGTGAGAATGGTGCAGAGGAGAAGAGGGGAGTGTTTTTTTTTTTTGTTAGAGGTTAAAGTTCTAGAGAAGGAAATCAGTTGCTGGGGTTATTTGGTGAAGTATAGAAGCATAGCCAGTGAGAGGAAAAATGTAATCTGAGGGAGTTTTTTGAAGGAAGCAGGATTACTGATTGTCCTGGGTGAAGGAAGAAGATTATTCCATAACTTGGAGACAGAATGAGAGTACAGCATTTCGCCAGCTGAGAGTTTAGGTTTCTCAATGGATAATAACATTTTGTTTTCAGACCTGAGATGGCGATTGGGCTGGTACATGGTCAGTATGGATGAGAGGGAAGGGAAGCTTTCAAGTTGAAAGATTATCTTGTAGGCTGTAGTTAATTGTAGGTAAGTAAGGTGGTGGGGGGATTCTAACTACTTTAGTTGATGCAGAGATAAGCAATGGTGGGTAAAATATTTTGTGCTTTTTAGCAAATTTAGCGACTTTGTTATAACAAGAGTCCAGCTTATTTTTTAAGGAGGATTGTAGGTTGGTGAGGATGGGGGCTCCATATAGAAGGGTTGGAAGTAGGAAGGATGAGGCCAAGGCCTTTTTAGCAGAGGAACTGAGGAAATAGCTGTGCCTATATAAGGCACCCAACTTTTGATGGGTTTTTTAATGTTGTTGTGGATGTGAAGGTCAAAAGTTAATTTGTCATCAATGATGACACCTACAGTTTGGTACTACGGACAACTTCAATGATAGTGTTGTTATGTGAACTAACAGTAAATAGACACTTGTTAACAGGGCTAAATTTTGTGGGGGTAAATAACAATAGTTTTGTCTTACTGGATTTAAGGGCAAGGTGATTCTAGGGCAGCCAGTGCTCAGTAGAGGTAAATGCTTCTTGGGAAAGATGCTGTAATTCAGTGACAGATTTTGAGGAGCAGATGATGGTTGAGTCATCTGCATATTGGATGACAATATTGTGCATTAAGAGTATTATGAAAGTTATTGACACATATACTGAAAAGGAGGGGACCCAAAATTGAGCCTTGAGAAACACCTGTGTTAGTAGTAATGAAAGGGGAGGAGGAGTGTTGCCATCTGCTAGATTGCTGCCTATTGCTGAGATAGTTGGTAAACCACTGTAGGGTGGAGGGAGATAGGCTAAGGCTAGAGAGTTTAGTAAGCAGTAGAGAGTGGGAAATGGTGTCAAATGCCTTTGATAAATCAAGAAGGAGTGCAGAAACTAAGGACCCAGCATTGCAAGCTCTATTTACTGTGTCTAAGAAGGAAATGAGGGCTGGATTGGTGCTATGTCCAGGCCTAAAGCCATGTTGAGTGGGGAAAGCAATTGGAGTTTTACAAGATGACTTATGAGCTGTGTACGGATGCATTTCTCTAATATTTTAGAAATGGGGGAGAAGAATGGTGATGGGGTGAAAATTAGAGATGTCAGAGTTGTTACCGCCTTCATGAAGAGGGATGATAAATGCTTTCTTCCAGATATCTGTTATACAGGATTCTTGAATGGACCTGTACACAGTCAATACATGGTGATGTAAAGACTATGGGCCGGATTCACGAAACCTCCGTGTAAGACTTAATATGTCTTACTCGGAGGCTGCAGTTGAACGGTATGATGTCAGCATGCCATGCATATTCATGAGAGCATGCTGAATCATACCCAAGTCTAACACGGTCCGTGTAGGAAAGTAGGGGGCGTGTCCGATTGCCGAGTACAGCAAAGGGACACAGCCCCAGAAGAGTCAGAGTCCTGAAAGTAAACACCCACGAGCGAGTCCGCTGAAATGTCAAGGAACACAACACCACACATCCCCACAGACTAAACCCTACTGAAAATATGTAAACTGTAAAAATAGCAGTTTCCTTTTTTTTTTTAAATTTCCAAAATGTTCGCCCGCATTTGCGCTCGTTTGCGTGGGTACGCCCTTCGCTCAACCACAGTTAGCAGATATGACATGGAAAAGCATATAAGATCTACATATGCAAATGAAGCAAAGTAGCAATAGCGTAGCAGTAGAGACGTCGCCCAAAGAATAGGTAGCCACGGTTCGAGCCACACAACATCCCCTCCATTTTTCTTTAAATAAGTATTAAACAATTCCCCGATATATATAAATTTAATTTAAGTAAAATGTAATGAAATGGCCCATGTATTTCTGAACAAAACCTATATTATGTATATATAAAAAGGATCATAATTGCCTGTAGCTTAGCAGCGCTTTAACAAGCTTAATATGAGTGCCCGTAGCTGAGCAGCACTTTAACAAGCTTAATATGAGTGCCCGTAGCTGAGCAGTGCTTTAACAAGTGTAATATGAGTGCCCGTAGCTGAGCAGTGCTTTAACAAGCTTAATATGAGAGCCCGTAGCTGGGCAGTACTTTACCCAGCTTAATATGAGTGCTTATGGCTAAATAACGCGTTATCCAGCGTAAGCCGTTTGTGTGGAGCTGCACAGCATGCCAACCAGCTTACCGTCGGGCAATGTTGGGCAAGTTGTAGCAAAGTCGCCTTTACACACAGACACACCTACTAGCCTGTCTAGACCGTAGTAAAATAAAAAAGCAATGGCAAGGATCGAACCTGGGATAGTGTGCACCATAGTCAAAGTACTGATCCACTAAGCCATGACAGTTGTACTGAGCAATACAGTATTACCATACATATAGGAATGAATGAAAATATAACCATGACAAAGCAGGTTTGCTGTAAGCAGAGAAATATCCAAAACTGCCAATCACAGATAAGTGCGGGAAAACCGGCATATATAAGCCCCATAGGCAGGAATACACACCATGACTGATTATGGTACCCATTTGCAGTCAGGATGGCAGGTGCAAGAGAGGGAAATCGCTTTAGAGTACAAAGGTGGAGCATTGAGGAGTCAAAATATATGGTTTGGCTCCTAGTCCATGATCATGAAGCGCAACTCATTCAGGGCCAGGTTCAGTGGGGAGCGTATAAGGCAAAGGCGTGGAACCGGTTGACACATGATCTCACCAGTGCCACAGGCATTCCGAGGACTGGTGAGCAGGTCCATCACCACCATGTGGACCTGAAGCGACGAAAGGAGGACCAACTGAACCGATGGATCCAGGAGGCCCGCCAAATGCCCAATGCCCCACTACTAAGTAAGTATCCATGTAATTAAGTATGTAAGAAATGCTATCCTAGCCTATAGTATGGATAGGTATGTTACAATATTCCTTCATTTATATTACAGCTGCAGGTGTTCGTTCCGCGAATTGGCAAGCCTATGCTGATAGGCTGGCGAGGTTGCACCACCAGGCAGGTTAGTAATTATTCTGCTGGTATTGTTATAGAATATAAGTTGGACAGCCTGTAAAAGAGTTCAGTGTTGTAACTCAGTAATAAATGTCAAATAAGCCTAAAAGAAAGATTCTGTTAGTATTGTATGATTAGATAAGTGATGCAGCCTGGAAAAGAGTATTGCAATCCAGTAATAAAGATTAAACAAGTCTCAAATAGAGTTCCCACCTGTATTGTAATATCAGTTAACTGCTTCAGCCTGAAAATGAGTGTTGTAATCAATCAACAAAGGATAGACAACTGTCAAATACATCCTTGTAAATTCTGCCATATGAAATATGTGAGTCAACTGGAAAGGATTGTTGTAACCCAGTAATAAATGTTATTAAAGCCTAGAATGAAGTACCATCCTGAAATGTAAATATAAAATAAGTGAGAGAGTGTGAGAAAGAGAGTTTGAAGCTACCAAGAAAGCTGTAATAAGTCTGGAATAAAGGTATACTGCATGCACTACATAATGAAATGAATGAGACAGCCACAACCAAAGAGTGAAATGTCTTTAATAAAGTACAGAACCTGGACTGTGTCTGTCCCACAATTTGTTTATGTG
The DNA here is from genome assembly GCF_019279795.1 of Protopterus annectens. Lineage (NCBI taxonomy): Eukaryota > Metazoa > Chordata > Ceratodontiformes > Protopteridae > Protopterus > Protopterus annectens. The sequence goes on from NC_056746.1 coordinate 691,104,361, forward strand.
GATGCACCCTTGCATTATGGAGATAGTATGGTTGTATGAAATGCTGAACATCCACAGTTGTCTTGACCCATATAAATCAAATGTAGCAGGATGCTTTACCTGAACACAGCCAGATATGAACATATATGAATAAAAATGGAATGTGTATTAATGTAGCAGTAACATCCCCATCACCAACATCCATAAGGTTACATACAGGAAACTGTACTGATACATGTAGGGGATATATATCTGCATCTACTAGGAATGTACAGTATATGTATAGGAAGTTTAAGTTGTTAATGTAATATTTCTCCACCCTACCCTATTTTCACAAAGTATGCCATTCCACAGCAGACTGGGTATATGTATTCACAATTAATTCCCATGGACATTTGTCCTGTTGGTATCTGCATGTACGTTGATGCATGTGCCCTGTTCACATATCCAAATCTGATGGCCTGTTGCCACCAATCAACCCTGCATGCTGTTGGAATGTCCACTGTTGTTCTAAATATGCATGTGTTATGCTTGCTGCTCAATGTTCAGAATTCATGTGTGTTTGGTTAATGGGAATACTGATGCATGCTGTTACAACTAATTTTGAATGGTGTTGTTTGTTACTAGCCCAAAATACCATAAAATACTGCTAAACATAGGACAACAGGGAAGGCGGTTTCCAGCGGACCCACCTCTCCCACCTCAGCTGGCGAGTACACCTGGCACCAGTGCTCAGGCCGGGACCTCCTCCTCCGGTGGCCCTGTGCCACCTTCAGGTGGAAGCACTGCAGGGGATGGGGCTTGTCCCCCCTCTGCAAGTGTGGCCGGAGGAGAGCCTCCACTCACCCCCCATAGGATCCGGTCTGTGGTGCGTAGTGAGATCAGGTGTTCTGTGACTGATCCCCTACGCCAGCTTGAGGCGAGAGTGGCGCAACTCATGGGTGTGCCTGCCCATCCTATCCAGCCCCCAGCACAGCCCCAGCCTGGGCTGTGAAGGCGCAGTGGTAACTGCCCATGGGTGGGGATCTCAGTTCCACTGTTGCCATCTGTGGGCTCATGGGCTTGTGATATCCAAACATCCATCCCCATCAATTGTGTTTACCCCCCACATTTGTCATACTCCGCCCCTGTATGCATCTTGTTTGTCTTGTCTGTTAACCTCCCCAACCTACCTCCCCAAATATACATACTTCCTGTACCTCACATTCCACTCTCACCTGAAAAAAACATAAAAAAAGGGCACTCTGTTCCCACAATAAATTACGCCCCATACATATTTGCCCATTTCACATACATGACTGCTGGACATGTAAACTGATAATTACAATTGGCTGTACAACATATTTTGTTGTCATCACCCCTCTCTCAAGGGTGGAAATTGTCAAATCTCACTCTAAATTTCTAACATATGCACAGCTGTTGCTGGTAAAGAATTGGGCAGCTATGGGCCTTCCCTACATCCTTCTTGCACATCCCGAGCTTGTTTTCCTACTGTCCTACCCTCTTTATGCCCCCTTTTTCACCACTTTCCTATTTCCCCAGTTTCTTTTCTTTAAAAGAAAATAGCGCGGGTGTTAGTGGGAGTAAGCACTTTTAAGCAGTAGTCAGTGGGTGTGCCCGCTTGTGTGTGCTTAGCTAAGCGTAGATAAGCATAGCTAAGCATTACGCAAACTCACGCAAACCTGCTTACAACTGCTTAAAAGTGCCTTAGTCACTCTGTATGACAAGGCCTGTAGTCTGCTCATCAGCAAAATAAAATACCCCTGTCAGTCTCAAACCCAGGACCTTGGAAACACTAGACTGCATGAATTACCACTCAGCCACAGCAGGTATACAAGAACTTGGTGCTGAAAGAAATATATCATGAAATACAAGGAGTGAATGTAAAGGGAAAATAGGAAGGCCATTACACAAAGCTTGTTCTGTGTATCTTTACTGGCAATTCTTGTGGAATTGCATTACATTAGTTTGATAAGAGAAACAGCCATGCTAGTAGGTAATAATGTTACAGTAGCACCTTACAAACCCCACACAGTATCAGAGCAGGATAAACACCACCATACTTGAATAGGTAAGAGGCCAGACCTCCCAACTGTGACTGATTTACAGGGATGTCCCTCATTTGCAAACAAATATTAACTGTGCCCCACTGACTCCCTGTGAAATGTACTCACAGTAGGCAGAAAGGTGGGGAATCCCACGTAATGGTAACTGTCAATAAGTTACAGTAGACACTACTTGCATGTCAGAAATGGCGTAGTAATACATATGCTCAAAATACCCCACAGTCACAACTGCAGACTATCTGAAATATATCACAGGTGTATCCTACTGATATGTACCTTTCCCTGAGGCTGGTCAAATATATACCTGAGAGTATCTGAGGCCTGGAAGTGTCAGAAACACACAGGCATATCAGCCTGTCTGCTGTTAAACTCTCTGCAAAAAGCTGTAGAATTACTTCCACAAGCATGCCCTTATGTAGGAGTACAACACAGAAATATCAAAGGATGTAGCCATCTAACATACTAATGACAGTATAGCAGTTCACAAGCACTGCATGTGCCTGATATTCATAGTTGTTAGTACAATATACTTAGTTGTCCACACCCCTCTCACAGGGGTGGAAGGTTTCAAATGTCACAGCAAATGTCAAACATATGTACAGCTATTGCAATTAAAGAAATGTGCAGCTATGGACCTTCCCTACACCCAGCCTGCACATTCCTAGCTGGTGTCCCCACTGACTTCCTGCTTCCCGCTTACAACTGTTTAAAAGTGCCTTATTCACTCTGTATGACAAGGCCCCAGTACTGCTCAGCAGCAAAATAAAATACCTTTGTAAGTGTCAAACCCCAGACCTTGGGCTCACCAGACTGCATGAAGTACCACCAAGCCACAGCAAACACATAAGAACTTAGTGCTGAAAGAAATATATCATGCATTACAAGAAGTGTATGTAAATGGAAAATAGGAAAGCCATAACAACACATTCCAGTAAAGACAACTATCAGGCATTCAAGGAGTGAATGTAAAGGGGAAATATAAAAGCCATAGCAACACATTGCAAGAACTACAGTTGTATGCCAGTTAATCCACAAATCCCACATGAGAGTACATACTCCCATGTAAACAGTGTTAGCATTAGCATGTGTGAGTTAACATACACACTGAGAAGAGTGCACTGGAAGAAGCAACAGTCAGGTTTCAGTACAACATGCATTTCAGTGGCTACAACACAGCCTCAGATATGAGAGATATACCAACCTTCTGACTGACACAACAGTGTCCACAGCAAACCAGCATGGTCCCCACCTTGCAAAACTGAAAGGCCTATGCCTACCTAACCTATCATTTTATAGCAGTATCCTGAAATCACAGTGAAAACTGCAATTACCACACAGCAGGCTGCATGCAATTACTAAATGCTGGCCACCAATTGGTGGAGAGGCCATCACATGCACATGTGCAGATACCTACAAAAGCACATACTCTGCACCGTTGCAGTACAGATGTGGGAATTTTAAATGACAGAATGCTAGGGGGTGCTGCTGCTCTGCTACATCTGTATGTGCTAGATGCTGAGGTCAGTACTGGTGCTGATGCTGACAATAAGCCTAGACCAAGAAGGAGAAAAGTATTCAGGCCCAGGGTAACCTTCCAGGGGCTACATGAGCTGGAGATAGAGTGCTACAGGGTAGATAGGGATATACTACACAAACTTAGTAAGCTTTGCCGCCCTCAACTCAGACCCAGATCCAACAGAGGGGAACCCATCCTAGTGGAAACAAAGGTATATGTAGCCTTTAGAATAATAGCAACAGGTACTTTTTAAAGACCAACTGGGGACATGATGGGGGTCTTACAGGCGTCTGCATCCAGGGTACACCACCAGTTTCTGGCTGCCATGCAAAACACATGCCAGTGATCACATTTATTTACCCCACACCCCTGAGGAGTGGGCCAGTAGTATATATCTCTTCCACCGTGTACCACACTACCCTAAGGTACTGGGTGCCATAGACTGCACTCATATGCACATCAAATCGCCACCTGGAGACGAGGGTAGAGTCTACACCAACAGCAAGGGGTATCACTCCATTAACTGCTAGGTTGTTTGCAATACCCAGGCCATTGTCATGAGTGTGTCTACTGGCAGCCCTGGCAGTTATCACAACTCCCATATCTTGCATGAATCACAGCTGTACCAGATGTTTGCCAATGGGGACATTCCGTACGTCCAACTACTGGGGTATGCTGGCTATGCACTGGAACCGTGGATGATGGAACCCATCAGAAATGCACACACACTGACCTAAGAATGCCATAATGAGCCACACACACAAACTAGGAACATCATAGAGCATGTGTTTGGGCTGCTGACGTCACAGTTCCACTGCCTCGATATATCTGGCGGATCCCTGCAGTACTCTGCAGCCACATGTGCACAGATGTTCACAGTATGTGCCATGCTAGACAACATGATCCTGTGGAAACAGCTGCGGCAAGAACATCATAGGTAAGAGACACACAGCCTCCCACCAGTGCCAAGGTCCCCACAGCTGCAGCCACAGGAGGACTCAAAGGAGGAACCCCCTGAGGCTGTCCATGTAGGCAAATGTAAGCAGGCCCTGGCCTTGGCAAAGAGGCAATGTATAGTACATGCACTGACAACTTATGGTCCTGGAGACTGACACCTCAGTCTGACTCACATACATAGTAAAAAGGATGCCAACCATACCACACAACCTGTACCTTACCATGTATTGGCTGTGTACTGCGTGTATGCAACAGACTCAGCCATGAAGCATTGTTGTCTCCACTGCTGCAGGCACAAGGTAAGTCACTCTTCTTTACAATAAATATATGGGGTACTAGACTATGGTAGCATATGTATGGACATGCTACATGTATGCAAGGGAATGGAGTAGGCTACTGGGCTACCTGCAGAGAACTAACACCTATGTGGAACAACAGGAAATCTATCCAATACCGGCTGCCACATAATATGCAGTAGGCCACAAGGCAGCAAAACCCAGTGCAAAATGTGAGGGAATTGCCAAACAGTGGGGTCATAGGGCAGACGCATGACTGTCAATGCTAGAGTCACCTACTCCCAACACAGCTGTGTTCTCAAACAACTGTATGTTTTCCCATATAACTGTATGTTTGCAAAGTTATAGCAGCAGGCCACACAATCCAAGAGCTCTCCCAAACAACCTGGCAACATGTTCAATGTCCTCAATACTCCGAAGTCAAAGTGTATGTCTGTCTGATGTTGATAGTATCAGAAATTAGACATCACTTTCTGGTGGCTGGTGTGGTTTAGTGGACTAAGTACATTAGTACAGTTGATGGTGTTCATGGTTCAAGGCCAGCTGCATCTGTAACTTTGCATGTGAGGTACACCTATGGTAGGAGTCTCACAGACTGTCAGTATCTCACTATTTGTTACTGCAAGAAAGCTGGACAAAGTCAGAGTCAGTAGAGGGATGGGGGTCACAGCTGTGGACCTTACACATTTTATTTTTATTTATTTTATTTTACATTTGTTGACCGGGCTAGTCCAGCTGGATAATTTCCATTGTCAGTGGAGGCCCGGGGAGAAAAGCTGCACAGATAAAAACAAGGTTATCAAAATTAAACATTTAAGCAGCAATGCATACATATTAGTCTAGTAAAAAAAACACATAGTGCTATCTATGTATTGAGAAAGGCATTAATTCTTTAGACTACAATTTTGTGAGGATGGGGTATTACATATTTTAAAATGTATATACATAAATGTAAAAGACATTGTTTGTACCCCCTTTTTTTTTTTAAGCGAACAGTACAGTAATTAAGTCATTTGTGATAACAGAGAAAGATTGGAATTTTGAAATAGGGAGATATGATGGTAGAAAGAAAAAAGTAGATTAGTCTGGATTGGTACAAGAGCAGAGCCAGAAGTTGTTCAGATGTGAAAGAAGTTGTTTTTTGAAAAGATGAAAGGAGCCTAGAGGTAATGTGTGAGGGGAGGTTATTCCATATTTTCCCTACGGAGTTGGAGAATAGGCAGTTACCTGCTGAATTTGTTATTCTAGTTGTGTTGACTTGTAGCTTTTCGGCAGATCGCAGCTGTTTCAAGTTATTGTAGGGGGTCAAGAGGTTACTGAGAGCAGGTGTTTTTTTGGTTGATAAAGAATGTTATGTGTAATTAAAAGTTGTTGATAGATAAGCTTGTTAGGTAGTTCTAACCAGTGTAAGTGTTTTAAGTTTTGACAGTGGTGAGTTCTGTACTGGGATGCTGTGGCAAAACGAGCTATATTGTGGTAGGATGTAGTCAGTTTTTTCAGGTTGCTTTTGGAGAGATTAGTGTAAATAGAAGAAGCATACAGTAGGGTAGAGATAAGATGTGATTGTGCTAAGGTGGTCCGTGCTTCTGGTGTAAGGAAGGGTTTGATTCTGTACAGTGAACCAATCTTTTTATTAACTGCTTTTATAGTGTTATTGATGTGACAATCATAGTTAAGATTATTATCAATAGTAACACCAAGCAGTTTGGTAGTGGAGTCTGGGGAGATGAGGGAATTATCACTTGCAGTAATAGTAAAGTTTAGTTGAGAAGATTTGTGGGTAGGTGAGAATAGTAATAGTTTTGTTTTTTTGGAGTTGAGGAGAAGACATCTTTTTGAGAACCACTGTTCGACAGTAGAAAAGGTAGATTGTGTGAGTGACTGGAGTTCAGATTGGGTGGAAGCTGTGCAAATAATGGTAGAATCATCTGCATATTGTATACAGGTAGTGTTTTGGATGGATGATTGAAGATCATTAATAAAGATGGAGAATAAGAGTGGACCTAATATTGATCCTATTGGACCTAATATTGATCAGAAATTAGACATCACTTTCTGGTGGCTGGGTAACCTAGAAGGTGGCTAGTATGACAGCAGGTTGGAACAAGTCAGAGTAGCAGCAGGATGTAAAGGCCTTCATGTAACTGTGTCAGTACCTACAAAAAGTCAGTGGGCACCATGTAGTAGTATATTACCAAAAATACACAGCTATCTGAGGAGCAGAGCAGACATATGGTGTGGAATGCTAGACATCCTGCTAAACATGTACAGTAAAAGATATAAAGTCTGTAACACTGTCTGTGCTGTTTCATCATGTACCCCTGCCACAGCATACCTACAACTGCTTAGAGCAGAAAATGTGGACAAAGCCAAGAACAGGAGCAGGACAAAGGCCTACATATAAGGAGAAGGATTAACTACTGGCCAGACAAATGTAGAAAGTGCAATGAATAACAGGTCATGCAGTAGCATGAGTTCCCTCCTGTGTATGCAGTCAGTAACTCAAATGTCTCTCATCAGTCCCTAGTGTACCAGAAAATCACAATGTTATGTAATATGTACCAGGCATATGATGCAAACCACTGTACAGTGTATTAGAGACTGTACACATCCTATGTATGACTCAGATATTATGTGCAGTTTACAGCCGGGGAATCCCTTGGACATAATAAAACGGAGGTGCTGGATTATTGAATCAAGTGCATCACTCAATTGGCTGTAGCACACAATATCTCAGACTGGAGTACAGGTAGGTATGGCCTGAAGTTAACTTGGATTTATTGATAGTCACTCTGGGCATGATCTTAAAATTAGCTAGTGTCATCCTATGTCTGATGCCTCTGCCTAAAGAACTGAGATGTAAATATATCTCTGTGCATACAGACAGCTATGTATATGTATCTCTCTCTCCCTATCTCCCTCAGACATGATTACCCTAATCTATCAGTATGCGGCGCACGCATACACACAAACACACACAAATATTTATATATATATATATATATATATATATATATATATATATTTATAAAATGTGCAGAGTGATGTAGTACTGCAGCCACTTAAACACCAAATGAAATATAGTGCTATAGTAAATACTACTAGATAGGTAACGGATTCTAATCTCAGAAAGAACAGCTCTGTGTGTGTGTTTGTAAATATACCCCCTTGCAACAGTGCATCTGTCTTGCCTATGTATGTGCAATAGTTATTCATTTTAAGGCCCTGTGAGTACTAGCTGCTCCTAAATAGCCCACATTTACCTAGGCATACATGCTATCTGCCACCTCCTACATTTATAGGTACAGAACACCCATCTGACATGTATCAAGGGTGACACGCCCTGTCATGGGGTATGCATGCAGGATTAGGCTGTCCACCCCCATTGCCCCTGACAGACTGCTCTACTCAGACCCGCCTAGGTAACCATGCACATATAAAACCTTACCTTGCTGATGTCATATTTCTGATTTGCTACCATGCCATCCTGAGAGGCTGTATTGCAACCAAGTCTCCACAACGTAGCCACTCAAACCCCTGCAACAGAAACATACAAAGTTCTGAGATACATCTGTCAGTCTGCAACATCTCTGCCAATCTAACATCATGCACTCATAACACATGCCAGCAGACAGCACCTGTCATGGCATAACAGAACCACAGCAAAGAATGTCATTCAATGTACTATAGTCACCCTGTGCATCAGACACATGTTGCATGCCCCTGCATCATTGGTATGGATGGAGAGATGTGGTATAGGTATCATCACATGCACAGGGTGTGGTGATGCCAGAGGCCTAGACTGAGTCAAACAGTTGACATAGTGTGTGGGAGTCAGGAAGGGGTGGTGGTCAGCTGGGTCATGGAGAGGTGCCATGTGTGTCTATTGGTTACCTGCATGTGACACTGATGTATGAGTATGTGCATGTACACAGTCAAGCCATGTGCTAGCCCTAGACATGGGAATGCTGGACAGCAGTGGACTGTACATGGCAGACTGGACAGTTCACCATCTCTGTCCATGAACATGGGAACTGGCTCTGCCAGGAATGGCACTGGCACCACCATGTTCAGGGTCAGATCCAGTACTAGTTGCTGATGGTGATTAGTGTCTGCTGGGCCATGTCCCTCATGGGACCACCTAGGACCACGTGCTCATGGCATGCCATTTTGTGGTGTAGACAGCACCTTCCCTTCTGTAGTGCAGGAGGTACTGCCACTACAGGAGCATGGGTGTGCATGGCCACATGGACTCTCAGCAGATGTTTCTGATGACCTATGGCCACGTATCCAAGCCTTACTCCCACCACATGTTCTAGCACAGACAATGTGAAGTCAAGGACTGACAAGGTCTCATCCCACCATCTGTCCACTACATTAGTGAAATGATGCATGGTGTCACCAATGTGGTGGATGGAGTCACGGATGTCAGACAGTGATGCATCCATGATCCTGAGCATCTGTCTGGTGTTGCATTTCGAACATGCCTGTGCCTCCATGGCAGACCAAAACATGTGTCAAGTGACTCATGATGTGATGCCTGTGACAGGTTGTGGATGGGCAGCAGTCCTCCTTTGAGCACCCCTGTCAATCTGCCTATGTCTGACCTCACCAGCTCTCTGGCTATGGCTAGTGTCTACAGTCACTGATGCCATAAACACCACACTCTGTTGAATATCTGTGGCCGCAAGGGACTGGGTATGTGTGGGCATACTGACTGTATGCAGGGATTGGGGGAGGAAGTGGGATGTCAACCCATGGGACAGATTCATCCCCTACAACCCAACCTGTGCCTCCCACCTCCATGATGTATGGGGTGATGGATGATTATAAGCTGGTGGTTGATTCCAGGTTTGCCAGGAACTCCTCTGTGGCTGAGAGTGGTTGTTCTGTTGCAGGCCCTCCACCAGTGGCAGCACAGTCCCTGGCCACAGCAGTGGCCATTTGTCATGCAACATTTATCATGTCAGTCTCCCTGTGATGGACTTGCTTGTAGCTTCTTTCCTGTAGTCCTATTTGGTTTACTGATGTGATGAGGTCAGCCCACAGTGCAGCATGTCGGTCACAATTCTGGCAACTCCTGGAAAGGGGTATGTTGTGATGCAGTCTGAGGCCATCCAGGATCATGTCATTTTTTGCAGCAGAAAAAGATGTGTGCCTCTGTCTGTACATCATTTCTGGAAAACAAAAAGAGGGGAACATGTCACAGGACCACATACATTGCTCTCCACTATGTACACACTGCACATCCAAATTGGCCAGCACTATCCCCTTCTAACTCCCACATCATACCCCACCATCTAATCAACACAGTATGCATGTGGCTATCAGCAACATAGCGGCAATACATCTTGCATTTTCCTCCTCATCTTGCTTTCTCTTGCTACTTGCTGCTTGTTCTTCAAAGTGTTCAACTGCATCTGTTCTGTTGCATTTATTACTGCTTGTTTATAGCCTATCTAAATTGTAAGTGTTACTCTAAGCCTCTTACTTTTGGTTTGACCACTTGGGCTTTAGGCCCACCCCTTAGGTCAACCTGGCCTTTCTCCCTCAGATTCTGACAAATATAGATGGACAATGTCCTACAGTGTTTCCTGCCAGTCTGGTTGATATGGGCATCCTGACACAGTGTAGCAACTGCCTCATGTACATGGACAACCATCTACTACCACCACCTATGAACACAATTTGTGAGAGATGCAATTACATTAGGAACCTAGAGTCCATGCTCTCTCCCTCTCAAGCCAGTATATCTGGCACTGAAAAGGTTGTCAACACAATCACTACACCTCAAACACCACCCATATCTACACAACAAACACCCACATATGCAGAGGTCCTCAACATAAACATATCCAAACAAAGGAGACCTCTGAGGCAAAAACACACACGATCTTTACAGCCATCCACACTACATTCTATGCATAGTCTGCACACATGTATCTCACAGTCACGAAGACTTCACCATAAACCCAATATATTAGTCATAGGAGACTCCATTGTGAGACACATAGATGTGCCTCTCACCAGGCTGGATAAGGAGAAAGTAAATTAGTTGTCTATCAGGTGCCATAATCTGCCATATCACATACGCACTGAAGTCTCTCAACAACAGGTACTGTTATGACTCTGTCAAAGTCCATGTTGGCGTGAATGACTTGATACATACCTCTCTGGACTGTATGAAGAGAGACATGATTGAGCTCACTGATTATGTGTCCCAGGCAGGTATGTCCCTAGCCTTAAGTAGCATTCTGTGATTGCCCAGAATGATACCTCAACACAAACAAGAAATGATTGACTTTAACAATTGGCTTAGTTTCTGCTGTCATTCCAGGGGTATCCAATACCTGACAGCCAGGGAAGATATGATTGACAGATTATGATGCTTTTTCAGAGATGGCCTGCATCTGTCTCACCTGGGCTTCAAGCTTCTGGCAAAGGTTCTTGCCTCCCCCATAGTGCCTTTTTAGGAAAAGTGATAAAGTTAAAACCACCAACATAAAAATGTCAACAAAACACAAATTACAGGTCATGCTGCTAAACGCTAGGAGTCTAAACATAAAACTGCACTCATTGCAAGCATTCTTAACCGTGGAAAATGCTGACATCTGTGCAGTCACAGAAACCTGGTTCAAAGTTGTGGAGAGCACCCCAGTCTTACCTGGTTACTCATCCTATCATACATTCAGACCCCAAACTGTGGGCAGTAAAGCCAAAGGAGGTGGAGTTTTAATATAGATCAAAGACATACACACCTCCAGGCTGGTCAAACAGTATGACATACAGGAGACACTCCAGGTGTAGTTAACCATTGGCAAGACCCCTATTCAAATCATAGCTAGCTAACGGCCCCCAAATCTGACTCAAGATGTCCATTTCACCTATATGGACCTGTTCGCCTCTATCAGGATTCAACCCTTTACCCTGATCCTGGGTGACTTTAAATTCCCAAACATAGATTGGAAGAATGACTCATGCCAGAACAGAAATGCTCAGAGATTCATTGATTTAATCAATGCAAACACCTTGGAACAGTTAGTTGATACCCCCACAAGAGGTAAAAATAGCTTGGACTTGGTATTAACAACATGAGTAACCACTGCAGCATCTCTACAGTATCATCCTCCCTGGTAAGATCTGACCATAAAGCGGTCACTTTTGAAGTCACCATCTCCCACAATACCCTTCTAGCTAGGATCAGACAAAAAAAACTTCTCCAAAGTTGAATAAAGCCTCCTGGGGGATGGTGTAAACTGCTTCATAGCCCCCTCCCCCTTTGTAGGAACTGGCACCAATATCCAAAACTACACCAAATCACTATATGAGCATTTATATACAGTAGATACATGGAATCAGGAATACCCAACAGGACTACATCATCCTCTACAAGAATAACTAAACCTGCCTGGTGGACATCTGCAATAAATAAATTCTATAACAAGAGGAAAAAATTGCTGTCCAAGGCCAAGAAAGAGCAGGTGCCCAATTGGAAGCAATGTTTCCTTAGACTGAACAAGCAAATAAGAGCACTACTGAAATCCTCCAAAGCAAACTTTAAGTCCAACTTGGCAACATCTGCTACAGACAATTATAAGTCCTTCTTCACATATATCTGCAACCTCAAAGGAAGCACCCAGATCTGTTCAGATGTGGTGATCAAGGACACCACATATACAAATGCTGTAGATATAGCCAACTTGCTGGCTCACAGAGTCAGTGAAAACTTCACCCCTCTGCCCCCCCCCCATCAGTAGATCAGAACATCCCCAGTACCTGAACCTTTCCCTTATATCCAGGCAACAGGTCATCACTGCTCTCTCAAAGGCAAAAAATGCAGGCTCCATGGGACCCAATAACATCCCAGGATGCATCTTACATGGACTCAGGCAGGAACATGCAGCACCATTCGGCACCCTATTCAACCAAAGCCTGAGTACTGGCTTTGTCCCAGCTGAGTGGAGGACAGCCACTGTCATCTCTTTGCACAAAGGTGGAGCATCCACCAATCTGGGAAATTATAGACTCATCAGCCTAACTAGGCTGATCTGCAATGCCATGGAATGGATTATCATGGACCTCATTAACAAGGACATTGGCAACTTCCAAACACTCAATCCCACATGGTTTGGCTTTGTCAAAGGGAGATCATGTCTGTTAAATTTGGTTGACTTCTTTGAGTCAGTCACCAAAGCCATGGATGGGGAAAGACAGTGCACATGGCCTACCTTGACCTGGCCAAAGCCTTCAACACTATTCCCTACTCGGCCATAATAGATAAACTCTCTCAACTAGGCATTCATCCATATGTTACTAGATGTGTAGCAAACTGGTGCACTGAAAGAACCCACCTAGTCAAAATAGGGGAAGCCACCTCAAGTAGTAGACCTGTTACAAGCTGCATACCCCAGGGTTCTGTCTTGGGACCTCTGTTATTTGAGATATACTTTTCTGAGGTGCAGGGCAAAACGAGTTGGCTATGACTGATCAAGTTTGCAAATGACTGCATGCTAGGTGCTGTCAACCAATCCCCTAGTGATGTGGACATCCTTCAAGAGGGTCTCACTCAGACAAATGACTGGTGCCAGAAACAAGGCCTCAAGCTGGATACAACAAAATGCATCATCAGCCCCTTTGGAGAGAGTGATGCCCCCCACAAATTATCACATTAATAACAACATCCTAAACACGCAATCAGTCGTGAGGGATTTGGGCACACAGGTTGATAGCAGCCTGACTTTTGACCACCATGTTGCTTCCATTGCAGGGAAAGCCTTCTATATGGCCCACCTCATAAGTAAGGGTATCTCATTCAGGGACAGTTAGGTCATACCATCCCTGTATTCTTCCCTTATAAGGTCAATTATTGAGTACAATGCCCCTTTTTGCATGTATCTGGCAAAGCACATGCAGCAACTGGACAAACCACAGAGGTTCCTCACCAGGAGAATCCAGGGCATCAAACATCTACCATGCACAGATAAGCTAAAAGCCCTATCCCTCTACTCAGTTTAATACAAACTCCTCAGAGGTGATCTCTGCCTGGCATAGAAGATAATCACACACCCCACCTTGATTGAACTGCTGAATATCCACAAGTCAAGCTCCAATCATGTAGCCCACACATGAGCCCTCAAGCTGGTCTGTGACATCAATAGGACTTGTTGGTGGGACGGATTTGTGTCCCAGAGACGCCTCTATTTGTGGAATAGACTCCATCTCCATGTCACTCAGAATACCTCTGGACTCCTTTTTATGCACAACCTGGATAACTGAATGGGAAACAGAAAATACGCCCTTGGGATTCTACCTGTTTCCTATGATCCTAAGAATACTGGTTATGGCAATGTGTGCTGTGACAGAGTGTGTTGTTATGTCTCCACTCCCATTGATGCCATCTACTGTGTTGTGTCCCCTATGGGAGATGTCCCAGTACCATGTCATACAGACACCATCCAACAAATAAGTGTGTGTTACTACATGTATATGGGGACAGCCCAGCAACATCCATGTGATGCAATGACAGCACTGCAAATGTGCTGTAGGGTATCTTTCCTGTAGGTGTCCAACTTCTGCAGTACACAGATGTTTATGGAATATGTATATGTGGCTGATATATGTGAACCCTCTGCCAGAAAATGTGGATGTCTGGCAAATGGTTGGACAATACATAATGGTTGTTCTCAGACTGTGGGGAATCTTTATATATATATATATATATATATATATATATATATATATATATATATATATTCATTCTAGATCTCTGCAATATTGTTGATTTACCTTAACACAAAATAAGCAGTCCTAAATTTAAAAACAATAGGATTTATAATCTACCACACGGTCAGAGATGACTTCTTCAGCAGAGAAGAGTATACATCTCATTAGTTTTTCATCCTCTCATAAGAGAAGAAGACAGCTCCAAAACTTAAAAGGTGATTCTGTTCAATAAGAAATTAAAAGATAATTGGAATCCTGTATAATATAATATTGCTGAAAGTGAAGACTGTATTCTTTCTGCAGTTTTAGAAAAGAGATATAATAACTCCTTCCTCGTTCATATAATTCTCCATATTCCACTTTATTATTAGTTATTGCTTAAACTAAATGTGTGCAAGACAAGATAATACATATGGAAAGTCTTGAAAAAAGTGAGAAAATAATGTATTGCTAAGTATATTTATAGGAAAGAGACTGATAAATATAAATCACTATGCCCATGAACAACCGAAGAAAAACATGATATGAAAGAGGAAAAGTGATGCTTAAATGTGTTTAGGATGTGTAGACAGGATATATCTGTTTATCTTTGTCAGATGTGCATACTCAAGCAGCTTGTTGTAGCAGTAAGGAACCATTATTAAACCTTCTACTGAGACATAGAAAGCCTATAAAATCCAGAAACATTTAGTTTTGATGGATAATCGAGACCCCTGCAATCCTAAGAAATATACAATTAAAATAAAAGAGAGTTTGCTTTCTGTTCCTTAGATGTCTGAAAAATGATTAGATATAAAATTAAGCATGAGAAGGATTGTGGACAGGTTATTTAATATTGTTTTAATCTGTATTCCCATCCCAGATGTGAGAAACAATTGCACAAAATGTAGCCCTCAGCTGCAGGTTTCTAAAGACAAGTTGAAACATTTATTGCTAAAGGAAAACATTTCATTACATTCAGTGTTCTCCTGTTTACTTATTTCCACTTAAAAGTCATTATTAGATTAAGCCAAGATTCTTAAATTTCCCTATGTAAAAGTAAGAGAAAACATATCAGCTCTACATATATTATGGTCTATGTACTTTTACTTCCCATCCCCCACCTCAACAACCCAAGATTACAACCTATTAACTTAAACATACTTTATAAAGCATTCTTTTTGTCCTCTTTTTGCATTGTAATGCCTACATTTTTTAACATTAAAAAGAATAAAGAAAGAAAAAAGCATCTGTTTAAACCTTTTGTATATTTATGACATACATCAATAACTAAAACTGCTTTACTATAAAACGTACAATTTATATCATGAAACGTTTTGTAGAAAAAGAATTTTTAATTATTGTTGTATCTGATAAAGATACTAAAGGAAAACAGGTTCCTTGGTTTTCTTTATTCTTTCTACATTAATGACATGAAGTAAGGTCTTTCAGTTCCCCATAGGTTTAATAAAATCAATAAAAGTCCATTCTTTCCACTTTTTGTTGTAAAGCCATGCTTCACAAATACGATTTGTAATCTCACATTTATTCAATAATTCCTGTTTCACTGGTCTTTTTCCTATTTATTTCTATCTCCCAAGTCCAGACTCTAGTTCAATTCCAAGTTATTCTCGATTCTTCTACTCACCTCCTGTGCATTTCTCTGTCTCATGAGTATTTTTCTTTGGAACAGTGCTAAAGGTTTCACTGGCAAAGTCTTTCCATGCATGCTTTATTATCAGAAGAATGAGAAGCAAAGCTCCATTCTGCTTAATAGGTCAGTTATTGTTGAACAAACTGTTGTATTTTCCCTTAGTCTTTCTGCATCAAAAAATGACTTTGCTATGCCAGGAAAAAAATATTCTGAAGACAACTGGATACATGAGCTTGAATCTCACACCTACATCTCAACATCCCAAGATTGCTGTAATACATTTGTTTCTCTTCTGCCTGGTGTACAGTGAATAATAATTTTCCACAAATACTCCACTGTATGCAACTTTTAATACATTGCCTTTGGCACAGTTTTGTCATGATCAACTCTTTCTGCTGGCAAGATTGCACCTTTACAAATATAGTTCTAGGCTGCTTTTGCATGCCCTGGTTTGAAGCATATACTTCATGTTCTCTTTCAGGTAACAGATCCTGCTATGTAATACCAGTCTAGTAGGATATTAAAATACTGTTTATAAAAATGAGATGCAAAAAGAAAATGGTCCAACAGGACAAAACACATTTCTCAAAATATATCTGAACAAAAAGTAAAGAAAATAGCTGTATTAGTAAAAAAAATAAACTATTTTATACAGTTCATGGAACTTTGTTAACCTTAGGGATGCCAAGAAGAAACAAATGCTACAAAAAAGCACCAGGTAGCAAGTAGCAAGTAGCAAACAACGAACACAGTATCCAGCAAATCTTTTAATAAAATCTCTCTGACGTCTTGGCCAAAGCCTTCAAGGAGAATAAAATTATGTACAAGCACCCATACTTTATAGCAACCTGATAACACAATTAAACAATTAAACAATTAATTAAGCAACACTCTCCAATTGAACTCTACATTGAGCCCACAAGGAGACATAGTTTTGTACTTTAAAATAAGCAGAGCTTCTTTTTGCGATAACACAGTTTTAACATCCTGCTGACAGTACATTGATGGCTTAACTTGTTCTAAAATAGTGGCTTTTAAACCTTCACTACTTTTATTATGACATTCTAAAAAATGCAGAGCTACAGGGCTTTCAATATTACCATTGTTAATGTCCCTTATATGCTCTAACAATCTCAATTTAAAAGCCCTTTTAGTTTCTCCTATGTAATAAATATTATATGGGCAACAGAGAGCATAAATAACCCCTACTGACTTGCAACAAAATTCCTTAACAGGAGTAAACTTCACATCATTAATGAATGGAAAACAGGGTACAATATATTTGCAACCTTTGCAGCTTCTACAAGGGAAGGTGCCAATTCGACATGGTTCTTTATATATTGAAGGTAGAGGCAAAATAAATTTACTTTTAACTAAAAGTTTTGATATTTCTACCTCTCCGATAGGAAAATTGTAAGTTAACATTAAGCCACTGTTGAACATTTTTACAAGAAAGTAAAAAGGACCAAAATTGTTTTACTATATCAAGAAATTTAAAAGTAAAGCAACCATAGGTGGTTACAAAATACATATTTTCCTTACAGTTATTAACACTATTATATTGAGCCACATTATTACAAGGATGATAACTAGTTACACCATCAAAAAGCTTGACTCTTCTAACCAACTTATCAAAACATCTATTTAAAATGTCCTTATTATATCCTCTGCTTAAAAAAGATTCCACCAAAATGTTCATTTCTTGCTGAAAAATATCATATCTACCACATAATCTATATGTACGTAACATTTCCCCATATGGTAATGCATCCAAAGTGTGGGGAGGGTGACCACTAGTTCCATGTAAATAAAAATTAGTACCTTCAAATTTTCTATTAATTGAGGTAATAATTTTCATACCATCAGAAATATCCAAAATAATATCCAAAAATGGGACCACAGGTCCCATCTTTAGACCATCAAAACTCATGGAAAATCTATTATAATTGATGTCCTTAACAAAGTCTTTAATGTCACTTTCATCAGCATCCACCAAGAATATTAAATCATCCACAAACCTATAATAAGATACTACATGAGTTTGAAAAAATCTATGCTTGTATATTATTTCTAGTTCAAATAGGCCCATAAATAAATTAGCATACATGGGGGCAAAAGAAGCCCCCATGGCTGTGCCTTGTAATTGATGGTACAAAACCTCATTAAACTCAAAAAAATTGTGAGTCAAACAAAAATGAAGTAACTCTACAATAAATACTGTGACCGGATTATCACCCAAAAAATATCTAACAGCCTCAAGACCAAAAGAATGTTTAATATTGGTATAGAGGCTTTTAACATCAATAGTAAACCAAGTCATCCTAGCATTTATTTTTACCCTTTTCATCTTGTTCAAAAAATCAAAAACATCACAAATATAAGATGGCAACTTATATACAAAAGGAGCCAAAAATTGATGTAAAAAAATACCCAAATTATGCAAAAAATATAAAGAACCAGAAACAATAGGCCTCCCAGGGGGCCTAGACAGATTTTTATGTATTTTGGGTAGGCAATAAAAAAGGGCCATCCTTGAACCTTCTGTTTGAAATTTCTTTTTAACATCAGTAGGACAAAAATAACCTAGCCTAACCCCTTTATTCAGCAAATCTAAATATTCCTGGACAGATTTAAGATAAACATCTACAGATATAACTTTATAAGTGTCACTATCCTTTAAATGTTGCATGCACATAGAAAAATAATCAGCAGAATTCATCACAACTAACTTGTTGCCTTTATCAGAGGGTTTGAAAATTATATCAGTTCTTTTACTAAGCTTAACTAAAGCTTGCCACTCATTCCGTTGCAAATTATAATCAACATTAGTTTTTATACTCGTATATTTTTCATAATTAAGTTCAGTAAAAAAATTAACTAAACTGACAAACTGACATATATCATTATTCAAATAACCAGGAGTAAAGTTACTAGTAGTAGGTATCCTAGTGGTATCTAACTGACAATATGCATTAATGGCTTCATCTGAAAAACAAGAAAAATAGCTATCACAAGAACTACTATCATTAGATACATCAGCAGAGTTTGAAACCATAGAACAGTTACTGAAAAAATGTTTTAAGTGTAGCTTCCTGCCAAACACATACATATCTTTTTTTAATTCATGAAGGGGAGTAATAACTGTGGGAATGAATTTCAAACCCCTATTAAGTAAAGACATTTCAACACAGTTAAAATCATATCCAGATAAATTAATAACATAATCTGCAACATTACAATACCTTAAGTCATTTGAAACATGATCATTTTCTACCCCTCTTATATCCCCCATGTCCATAACGTTGTCCACCTGGAAAGGACGATTGATCCCATGTCCGTTTCTGTCCATGTTGATTCTGGAAAGAGGTGGTAGCCTCTCCACAAAATGTAGATCAAAAATTCTCCCTTTGTTGGGCAGCCGGTAACACTGGAAACTCCGTCTCATATTCTTCGTCTTCATAGGATGTATATCCCCCTTCCGACGCTGAAGACAAGTGAGAAGTATTCACCTGTTTACCGGACTGAAACCTAACTTGTTTACGCACTTTCGTGCATTGTGCTTTAGACAAAAAAGCCCGATTGGCTTCATAGTCACGCACATCACGGAGAAGCTTGCCTTTTTCGTGCTCTATTAAGGTAGCTTCATATTCCTTGAGTTTCTGATTGGTTTGTAGTAGAAACTCATCAAATACAGATGCAGAAACAGTGCTAGATAAATCTGTATACATTTTTTTAATGCTATTACACAGTTCCTTTTGCTTGAGTGTATCACGTTCAATAAGTATACGTAACCATTCAGTAACACAGACATGTGCAGCATTGACCCACCTCTTGTGAAAAACACAAGCAGAGTCCAAAGAAAGGTCAAATGGAGTAGAGGGGTCTTTAAAAACTCTGAGACCCCTTGGTGTTGTATCTGTCTCTATGTATTTATGAAGACCACATATATTATAATGTACTGCAGTTTCTTTCCACATTAGTTTCTCAAGTTCCTCAAGCAAAAGTTTGTTTTCTGCATTAACAGACAAAGGAATCTTCCTTCCAACACAAGAAAAAGGATTGGGAGACCGCCTTCTTCTCTCTTCTTCCCATTTTTCACAAATAACATTATTCTCTGTAGGCAGTCTCTGAGAGTTAGAACGCTCACCTCTATCACCTCTCTCAGAAGAGTTAACTGAATTCAAAAGAAAATTATCCAGAGACATTTGGTTCCCTTCTCTAGTCTCTCTAAAAATCCTTGGAAGATGGTACTGTGGATCAGAAGACATCAAAAGCAACAAAAAAGCACCAGGTAGCAAGTAGCAAGTAGCAAACAACGAACACAGTATCCAGCAAATCTTTTAATAAAATCTCTCTGACGTCTCGGCCAAAGCCTTCAAGGAGAATAAAATTATGTACAAGCACCCATACTTTATAGCAAACTGATAACACAATTAAACAATTAAACAATTAATTAAGCAACACTCTCCAATTGAACTCTACATTGAGCCCACAAGGAGACATAGTTTTGTACTAGAAACAACAAATGCTAAATTGTTAAATATATTATTATATTGTCATGGAATATATGAACTACAGCAAAAATATTTAAGCACATATGTATATATATATATATATATATATATATATATATATATATATATTTGTGTGTGTGTGTGTGTGTGTGTGTGTGTGTGTGTGTGTGTGTATACTACCACAATAACATATATGATTATAGAAAATATGCATAAAAGTAATAAAACACCAGTGCAACCACCACGGCAATAAACATACAATGTAATTTAATGTATAACGCAAATAAAGACAGATGAACGCTTTCGGGTATATATATATATAGATTGATATATATATATATATATATATATATATATATATATATACAAATATATATATATATATATATATATATATATATATATATATATATATATATATATATATATATACAAATATATATATATATATATATATATATATATATATATATAGGGTTCCTATTATGTGATTGAAAATTGTAAACAGCAAATGCGTATTGAGCGAACCCGATTGGTCGAAATGTCAAAACATCTCGTGTGTAACACGGAAATCGCAGTAGGCAATATTTTCCCATTACTTCAATGCAGTGCGATCTCGGAGTAGAAATATTTAAGTAGCGGAGGTGTGGGGGGCTTCCCCCCCTGCTTACAGTGTTTAGGTAAGTATAGTTTTTTATTTTTATTTTTTTATTATATTTTCAAAATTTCAAACATTGTTCATATGGTGTTTGATGTTTGAAACTTTTGAAAATATAATATAGACCCTCTAAATATATATATATATATATATATATATATATATATATATATATATATAGTTCTACTTCCGAATTTCAGTATCTCGAGATGACAATGTTGAGAATCCAGTTGAAAATTCAAAATAATGAATCTCAGCATACTGAAATTGTAGTAGTTGTGGTGCCATCTTTTTTGAATTGTATGCTGTGTCTTTAATGTGTTGTGGTTTGTGGCATGTAGATATGATGGCTGATGTGTGGTTATGTACAGAAGCTTCAGGTAGGTGTTTAGTGTGTAAGGGTTTTGGAGAGAAATATTTTTATGTTTTACTTTGTTGGGAAGTTTGAGGAGTAGGTTGGGGTAGGTAGGTGAAAGTATGTGTGTGTTAGTTTTGCAAGTGATGATTTTTGTAGATGTGTAGTGCGTGTGCTTCTCATGGGTATGGCTTTGAAAGTACGAAATGGAATTGTAGGGTATGTGATGGTAGGTTTGTTGTTTTTTCATGGTAGTGTGAACTCTGAGTTGATATATATAATTAGCTGGGGTGTGGAGGGGCACAGCCCCCACATGGAGGTGCAAAGTGGCTTGCCTCCCTGCTTAAACACAGATAACTAGGGTTTTGTTGGTGTGTTTGTTGTTGTGGTTTGTGATGGTGTAGGGAGGAAGGTCATGTTTATATTTATATTTGTATGGTGGGTATAAAGAAAAACAGAATGTTACGTACTGAAAAGTCGGTATTATGAACTTTTAGTACAGTGACATTCATTTTTTTAATCTTTCGTTGTAGTAGATTTTTGTGATTATCATCTCAAGATACTGAAATTCAGTATTTCAGTATTTCAAGATTTGAAAGTAAATATACACACACACACACACGCACACACACACACACACACACACACGCACACACACAAAAACAAACACACACACACACATACTGGAGGAGACATCAGTCATAACCTGTGTGCTTTTAAACTGGCCAACATACATTTCCTTTCAAAAGAATTAGTGTGCTGGCACATGCAGCTCAAAAGAATTTGGAAGGTGGCAGTGATGGTAGAGCGGGGCTGGGGTTAGATATGTATTTCAATTCATTCAAGGTTCACTATTAGATATTGGACATGAACTGATTGATTAATAACACTAAATAAATAAATAAATAAGTGGGCCTTGTTTTTAAAAGGGTCTTTTCTCCATCTGCATAGGACATGCTAGATCTGTTTATTAATTGTGAAGTCATAATTTCTACATAATGGCAAACATGGTGACACTCATCAAAGTCTTCTTTCCCGTGTTTTACTTTTGATGTCTGGCAGTTAGTGCAGAAGGTTAAAGCTATGAGCTGTTTATGAGGCCCTTCCTCTGGTACAAGGTTTAAGTTCCCAAGCCTTAATAAGGTTTAAGGTTTCAGGCCTTTATTTGCCTAATTTGTGACCTTGAGCAAGTCACTTAACCAGGCATTTGTTTTTTGGCAATTATGAAATTGGGCTAGGCTCCCTAACAGTCTCTTAGACTGCATGCCTAGTAAATACTTATGAAACTATGGTGGATTTCATCATAAAGGAAGGTTGCAGGTGTCTGCATGTTGTCAAAACATACAACCACCATTTTTTAAAATGCACATATACATAGTGAAGAGCATCAGATTTCCAAAGACTCTAATGACATCTGAAGTTTGGGAGAGAACAAACAGTACCCGGCTGACTCTGAGATCAGAATTTTTGTCTTTAAATGGGATGAAATGGATGATTAAAAATATATGTTTCAGATCTTAACAGAAGTAGAGATGTTATCACAGACTGGTAAAAGAAATACAATAATTATAGTGGAAGTATGTTATTAATATTAAATATGAAAAATGAGACATGATAACAGTTTTTTACAGTAACACTCTAGATGTAATGAATATTAAAGCAATCATAATTGACTTTAACAATATTTTCAAATGAATTTAGTCTTAAAGACTACTTTCATTTGCAATTGTAGGAGGGCAGTACAATTTCACCTTTATCCCCTAGAGATTCGAATTGAGCTTCTTTTCCCCTTCCCACATTTGTGAATACAAATTAGTTTATTGCTTTTTTAATTTTGAGATTTATGACTGAGTAAACTTAATTCACCATAGAAATTTGAAATGGGGAATCCCAGGTCCCTGAATAACATATGTTAATTATAATAATTTGAACAACAGAAGCAGGATCACTCTGGTAAAGAAAAACATGTAAAGGAATGAGTGGAGAAGAAAATTGTAATAGCAAGTACAGACATGTGAATAAGGGAAAAAAAAGAAAGGTACAATAAAACAAAGTAATAAATAAATAAATAAATAAATAAATAAATAAATAAATAAATAAATAAATAAGAGAACTAATGGAGGTCTTGCCCATTATGGGCAACATAAAGTATTGTGGATTAGATGAAACATAACACAACAGTGTGATGCTCATATTCCATCTACTTTGCTTCTCTTAATCACCAGGGTATTAGGGAGACTGCAGGGTTACCAAGAGGCTGACAAACTGAAAAATAGATTTTGGATATACAAAATAATGAATAGACAGTAGAAGCTCACATAGAGAGCAGGAATGATTCAGAATTAATTTCCAAAGAGACATGCAAAGCAAAAACTTTCCTTTCTGATGCATCCATCACAGGGAAGTGGCAAATGCAATTTTTTAAGGAAGAACTAGCTTAACCCCTTTGACTCTGTGTCTCTGCCTCCCCTCTCCCCCATCCTTCTCTCAGATGAAGAGCTATGAGGGGGCTATCAAGGAATGTATGAACTAGAAAGCACCTTAGTTTGACAGGTAAGTTTAGAAATGCATTACAGATGAACCATGCAAGAAAACAAATCTTATTTTACTTTATAATGTTCTAGCCATACTAACTGCGAGCAAAACAATATCTGAAGAGATTTTAATATAAAGAAATAAAAAAAAACTTGTCCAGTCAGTTATGATCCTAGACCAGATAGCATTTATTGCAAAACAAAGGCTACTAATATGGTAAGATGATAAAAATGATCATGGATGAAGCTAAGTGTTCGCACTTTTCCTATTCATTTATACTCTTGATGTTAAACAAGTATGTATGCCTTTTCTATTAAGTACTGGAAAATGAGAATTAAAATCACTTTCAAGCAAATAGGTTACAAAAGAAGGCAAAGAAAAAGGAAAGATTGCTTTCAGAAGAGATGGTACTGGCAAAAGGATTTAGAAAGGGATTGGTTAGCCTCTTCAGTTTGGTCTAATTATTTAATCACTAACAGAAGCAAGGTAGGTTTCATCAGTTGGGATGAGGATGGGACACGTATCTCATAAATTTAACATATTTAAAGATGATGTAATAATTGTACTAACAAGGCCCTGGATGTCACTCCTACCCTTTTTGGAGAGGTGTCCAATTATAAGAAAAATGCAACCACAATAATGAAAATGAACAGCAACTGATTAGGAAAAGAACTGGAAATGAATCTAATTTTCCCATAAACTATCTAAATGTTCAGTTATCATATAACACAAGCAAGATAGAGAGGTAAACTTCATAGAAACTTTAAAATACTGAGATTTATCTACTTCTGCACCAGAAAAGTGAGCTAGTCCAGCAGAAATTTTTAATCCTGACTCTGGTATTGGGCACTACAATATTTATGCATTTTTAATACAACAGTATTCACCAAGCTGAGCCTCAGCAAGGCTGATATAAGAGTAAACCAATGAAGTAATTCCTTCTGGCACTTGTGGAGAAGAAGCCAAGAAATTATGGCAGTGAGATGTAGAATAGCAAGCAAAACTAAATTAACATATTTTGGGTTTAAATAGATATATGTTTACCCCAAGTCTGGGTTTTAATTTGAAATACAATAAGGATGATGACAAAGATGAGGACATAAATCAGAAGAATTTCATGTGGATAAATTCTCTGACATCAAGGAAAATAAAAGCATAGTTAAAAACTTCATATTTCAATGTATGTGTTATGCCAGATTAGCCCTAAATTTGACATATAAATGATCATATTATGCACATTCTATTTGGGTGTTTTTGAGATGCAAAATAATAAATCATGCAGAATTGTAAAAAAGATAGAATGACATAGCAGTGAAGTAGTTAATCAGATACCTTTGTGTGTACGGATGTGAATCTGTGCTATTTTACAGACAGCAAATAAAGACAATAGTTTCTCACTATCAAATATTATTAAGGTGTTTTGTGACTGTGCTTTGTGAAGATGTACTGCACCAAAATCTAATAAATCAGTTTGTATTATACATTATCTTTATCTTTTATCTTTATTACATGACTTGATCACGATGCTTGGAAAATAATTGAAAACAATGAGAAAGTGAGGATACTTTGCAAAATTTAAATAAATAATGATTGTAAATATGCCCAAGCAGGATATTTCACGTATCAAGACTTATAAATACAAAAAGACAAAAAGACAATTCTCTTAGAGAAACTGTACATCTGACATTTTTCTTCACTTTTGCATGATACACTATTCTGTGGGACCAGGATATTTAACACTAGGATTTGGGACATGTTATTTATCAAGTTTAAGTTTGCTAGCTTTCATTGCAAATGTCTTTATATCTCTCATCAACTGAGAATGATGACAATATCCCGCAAAATTTAAATCACATACGTATATTGGGTTGTCCTATCTCAATACATTTGTTGCACACTCTCCTACCTTTGCTGTTTACTGGTTGAAACAAATAATATCTTTATGGATTTAAAGCCTCTTTTCATAACCTTTTGCAATGATGGCCTTTTTGAGTAGGATCTGCTTTTTTTGTGATGTTCATTATAGTTTGCGTAATATCCTGCACATATGAGGACAATAGCTTATTCACACATCCTCTGTTATAAATCAATGTACCCCTGCTTCATGATAACCTTCTGGCATCCTGCTATATTGTGATGTTTTGCTCATGATAAGTATATTTGTGGGAGGGAGAAGGTTGTTTACTGTATTTATGTTCTGCTTTTGATTACTTCTTTATATATGGCAATAGTTATTGATGTGCTTAGGTATATCAGAAAGCATTATTATAGCTTTTCTGCTTTGTATCTAGTAAATCTGTTATGCATTTGTTATGCATGTGCTGTAAATACTATTGATAAATATAAATTATTAGTACTGAACACTTACAGAACTTCATTAGTTTATATGCAGAGATTATAGACATGTATTACTTTATATGCTTGTGAATTTATCTGTCCTTTATGGGCATTTAAATTGCACAGTCTTTGATAAGAGTTGCTTTTGTTGTATAAGCTTCATTCAATATTTACTGCATTGTACTCTGCAAGGTCATGTTTGAACATTGACAGATTCCATGTTAAGAACTTATTAACATTTTAAAAATAAAAAGAAACACAAAATTAGCAATGCTAGCAGAGCAGTACCTCTTGTACATCAGTACAGTGAAGGACATATGAACAGGAATTATAGAAAGGTACAGGAATGCATGACATTGACAGCAGATATTCAAATGAAAAGGTCACTGATTACAGGCACTATAAATGTGCTTTGAGCAGAGATACACTAGCATACTGAGCACTGGCCAGATGTGCTAAACAGGCACAGTGTAACAGAAAAAAAGCACTGCAAAATATTATCTAAGCTGAGAACATGCTTTCATGTCTCTTATGCTGATGTAATTTTATTACTTTCTTGATGATCTCTGTATAAATATATATTTTTTTGTCATTAAGAAGGTTTTACATGTAGTAAATACTAACTGTGCTGCCTCTCCTTTACCACTGTTACACAGTGTAATGAACTTTATCTCATGGCTGTGTGTCGGTGTAATATGTTATGACAGCATTCAGTAATTCTCAAAATAAAGTTGTTTAGAACCATTTGATAATTTTAACTTGCACAGCAAAATATCATGTAATATACAACAGCTGTATTCCATATATATTTAGCTTGTCATAATCCCCTGTCACCTCCATCAGCAACATTTAATAATATACAATCATCTAGGCAAAGGAAAATGAATACAATGTGTACCTCTTTTGCAAGTGTACTTATTGCTTTATAATTATAACTCCTTAGCACAACTGAAAAAAGTTTGAAAATGCACACTATTTTCCATTCTAACAACCTCCTAAACCTCCTGCTTGCAAAGTATAATACAGCAGAATCTAAGCTTTCTGAACTGCATGTAAAATAAAATTATCCAAATCCAATTTGAAAACAAAAATATATATATTTTTTCACATTGGAGTTACCTGACCGAACATAAGCTGGGTGCACTGATTTACTGCAAGCATTCAAAAAACAGTAAATGACATGGAAATTCTTATTTTATCAATGGTACAAAATAGCCTTGCAGTAAAAATGTTTCCATGAAAAAGGGTTGTACTTTGACCTGGAATATACTTGAAATGAAAATAAAAAGTCTGTAGTTTGAAAATAACCATACACTGTTCAATACCGCAATAGATAAGGAGAGTATAACCAATAAAATGGATACTAGGTCATGTTATCAGTCTCGGCAGCAGACTAAATAAATGTCTTCATATTTCTAGTTTTCAAAATTCTAAGAGGATGTTCAGTGATGTATATGCCTGCTTAATGCAGATTAGGCCACATTCTATCATGGTGATTTGCATATAGTTTGTTTGGCATTTTTCTGTTGCCTGCATGTTTGCTATCTTTCTTTTCTCTGAAAATTTGATTAATTGTGTCTGCATTTTGTGATTGACTGAAAAACTATAGATTGGGTGCTGAAGAAGACAGTTATATATTAGCAAGAGAGGTCTGTAGCCAGTGTCATTAAAATGACAGATGGATGTATTTACCTCCAACAGACTGAATGAATTTGGGACACATGCTGCATGCTTAATACACATTATAACAATGCAGTACATACACTGATCTTTTGTTGGATTTAAACACGTGTCTTCTTCCTTAGTCTATACTGTGCCTCATATACCATTCTGCCTGTGATTTCTGTAGATCATCTGAACTCTATAATTCATAATAAAGCAGACAGATGAAAGTGATGTAATTTTGTTTAGCAAGTACTAGATTTAAATAATTTGAAACTATAATATAAACATATACACCCTAATCACATTTAAAACTAAATCTGTACTCTTTTTTTCTAAGATTTAAATACAATGTTCCCAAGTAGATGGTGAGAGAGATTCCATCATGCACAAAAGAATGTGAAGTTGGACATATGGCTTCCTCCACAACAGAGGACTGGGTATCTCATGAACCTTGAACAAGAACAAAACAAAACATATTTATTTTTTATAAGGGATTTCACAGTATATTGATAAACATTTGTCAATGATAAATGTATGTTTGCATTTGAGGTGATCTGAAGAAGTAATTAAACTACATATCCATTGACACCTAGAGAACATTACTAAAATTAAGAAATGCTGTTTCATAGTCAAACTTACTGATGTCAGTACATTTTCCTGCAAAGGAGTTTTCAGAAAGGAAACATCACATTTTCCTTTGTAGTTTCAGATATTGTAGAAGCCTCTACATGACAAGTGACAGTTGATCTAAGAGAAAAATACAGAAGTCTGCAAATAAGTGATAAAACTTGGTTTTATAAAATGTTTTGAAGAAACTACTGTGCTGTAACTTGCACATCAAAAATTTAAAGTCTGACAAAGTCTCTGATTGAAAGCTCATTAAAAAGAGGGTAGCAGATTCTTAGTAAATCCTCCAAGTTATTTCAGTTACACACACACAGACAGACACACACACACACACACACACACACACACACACACACACACACACACACACACACACACACACACACACAAGACAATTTTGGAGTTTTGTAGTAAAACAAGCCAAGCTTTTTCTTCAATATATCTGTGCATCTCTAAGTACAATGTATCTAAGACTGCAGAATGCAGGCGGTAAGGGGAAACTCACTTAGTCCCACATTTGCCTGATCTCTCTCAAAACACTGCCTGCTCTTCAACAGAGTGAGGATTTATTTAAACATTACTGGCTATCTTTCTGCTTGAATTCATATGCAAAAAACATGTGACACCTGAACAAATGCTCATGACATTGATATCATCAGTATTAACAGCACGTTTATCTCAGGACCATGCCTTCTGAACTTTTTGATATTATTATGTACTTCTGCTTGCCAGTGCACACTGGGAAACTGCTGAAAGAATACATTTTTTAAGTCCAAACAATTTTCTTTTAATTTCACCCCACATCTACCTATAGCTTGTTCAAGTCAGTTATTTTTAGATCAGTACATATCTTTTTCAGTTTTCAGTGCCTTAAACATCACCATGACCATACATTACTAAGAAGGTATTAGCTACTTCTCCTACCACATCATTAGCATGCAGGATTTGACTAATATGCAGTTATAGAACATGGCTGTTGATGACCTGATGATGATAATAATAATAATAACAGGTTCTAGCTTGAGCATTATGATGATAATGCCAAGATATTCAACTAGTGCAGTATTTTTTTTTATTTTGGTGACTATCACAATTATTCTCTTCTATTCAGTGCCTATGTGTATGCAGTCACATGGTTCACACATACCCCATACAAATATCTCCTGTATAGGTGGGGAAGTATACAAAGACAATAAAGCATGCTGTACAATCTAGTGTGGTGTTAAGTGTAGAACTGGAATGAGGCCAGTTTCCTAGGTTATGTGGTCAGGTTTATGAATAAGGTCTTTCAAAAGCTTGACTGTCATAACTCTGTAAAGATATTTTGTATTTTCCATATATGTATATCAGGACTGCATTTGGTTTCATCTGAAAGACACATCACATTAGAGCAGAGTACCAGACTGCACCCCAGTCACAAGTACGCTACTGCTTATAAAGGATGACTGACATATATGCATATCCACAAGTGCACTTCATAATTTTAATACACATAGCAAAGTACAAAGGCTTCATTAAAAAGGTTCAAATCTCTTTCAATAATAAAAGGTCAAACTGTCCCTTAATTTGTACCAAAACACTCAAAGAGTTAAAATTTTCTTGTATCACTACAGTGGGTCTGTGCAGTCATGAAAGGGGGCAGAAGCTATTGCCCTCGGTATGATATCACATTATAAAACAGTTTATTAAATATGGGTAGAATAAGGGCTGCAGCAACTCCCTGTACATGATTTATCATATGTAGGATCTTTTATACTTACATGGAAGCAAGCTTTATCATAATAATCAAATAAGGACTTCTTCATTGTGTACATTTGATATAACTAAAATCATTGGAGTGGAGTACGAAGTGGCAGCTACTCTTATATGCTTATATTGTATAAATTATGTGATACCTTCAAAGACAAATATCAGAAAATTCCAGCAAATATGTCAACAGACGTCTGAACATGAAGGATACAATTGGCTCCTGGGTACAATGCCCCAACAAGAATAGCACTTCCGTATGTAGTAAACTACATTGTTGGCCACTGGAGAGTAACAGGTACTTTTTGTTGTGTTGATATGTAATAATCTCTCTCTCTCTCTCTCTCTCTATATATATATATATATATATATATATATATATATATATATATATATATATATATTTATATATATTTATGACTTTGCAATTCTTTGTTGATATTAAAGGTGTGTATTCATTAATTCTGGATTTCAATGTATTCTTTACTTCATGTAATGTTTCTGTATATTGCTTGATTAGTATGTGCTGACATGTTTTAATATAAAAGCACATTGTGATTCATTGTATACTTTAAGTAGTAATTCATTCATAGCTGAAGTTGCATGTCTCTATATCTATGGTGTTGGACCTCTTATCTTGCCTGTCAGTCATAGAAGCACACTCACAACATTGAAATTGTGGTACGTTTGAAAAAATTTTCCCCAAGTACATTTTTAATGATAATCTATTAAATATTCCAGTCTGTTATGATAAAAGAGAAATACATTGAGTAACCTTTCTGAATGAATAGACAGCATATAGTGTTAAACTCATGTTAATCTTTGTGAATTTCATGGTATATTTTATAATCTATGTTTAATAATGAAATTACTGTATAAGAGATATGATACCATATTTCCAAGAAGTAAGAATTGTACTATCTGTATGACTCATATCAAAAGTATTTGTCAGAAGAATGAGAAGAATGAACGTTTGACATTTTAAACTTTCAAACCAGAACACTACCATTTCTCTTTTTATAGTTTGCATATTATTCATTTTTCCATCTGAAATGTAGTTGTAAAAGCAATAGGAAAAACTTTAAAACAATTTTTATGTTGTGCATGTCTGTCTAAAATACATTTCTATATTGTCAAGATAATGTTAATACACATACAACTGTAAGAGTTATCATACATTCATAGAATTATGTTTAGATTTAAGAAGCATAAATTCATGTCAAACTTCCATCTAACATCATAAGTGGGGTCCAGCCAATGAGACAAGGGTTTGAAAATTGAAGCTATTTTATAGGATTCAGTGTTCAGAAACTCAGTGAGTCCCTTTGTCCATTATCTAATCCAATGCCATATAGTTATTATGGGCTTGTCCAGATACCATAAGAGTTTTTGAAAATGCATTGTTATTTTTTCAGGTAATAGTGAAAATGGCTGTATTATATATAATAGTTTGGGAACTAAAATAAATTGTAATCAACTGTAGTCTGTCTTTAAATAAAGTATGATGTGTATTCCATTCCTTATGGTGAATGAAAAAGTATTGAGCTAATTTCTTATAACTAATATGTATAATTTCTTTACATTATTAGTAGCATGCCTAAATATTTAAAATCATTTCCCAATCAAGATAAAAATGTAGATTTAGATTAGCCAGAAAGTTGTGATTTATTAGTATGACTTATATTTTTTTCATTGTTAAATCTCATTTTGT
Source organism: Protopterus annectens (assembly GCF_019279795.1). NCBI lineage: Eukaryota > Metazoa > Chordata > Ceratodontiformes > Protopteridae > Protopterus > Protopterus annectens. Next base: position 691,136,679 of record NC_056746.1, read on the forward strand.
ATACTTTCCCAAATGAACTAATGGATAGCAGTATAGGCTTCAAATTAAGATTGATATCATCTATCATTAATTAAGCATGATTTAATGAATGGCTGAGGTCCTGCTTTCATTTCTTTCACTATTTGATTTTATGTTATTTGCAAGTTGTTCAATGGCTATGTTAAATATTTACTTCTGATAGAAACTGTGTGCTTATTCAATAATGTTGAAAAATATATGTCCCCTTTTTCATTCCTGATATTAATTTTAGTTTTGTGTTTCTTGATGTAGTGAATGGTCTCCCATTGGTATATTCCAGGCATGGAGTATCAAAGAAATTGTGATTTTCTAGCTAATGAACAGACCTCAAACTCCCATGATCCTCCAGCACATGGTATTTTATTTTAACCAATCACTTGAAGATGGATGTTACCCTTGCACACTAACCAAGCAGTTTAAATGCTAATTGTCTTAATTAATACCACACTTGTTGGACGAATCAGGAAGGATTCTACACTTTACTAGATCAATGGGCATGCTTGTTCTTTTTGTTACCTCATCTCCTATCTAGGATTAGCATATGTTGCTTCATACCATGCTTTTTTCTCTACATGTTCTCTCATCTTTCTTGAAAAACTATCATTTAATGAAACACTTTTCAAGATCTTCCCACCACAAGTCTCACAGCCAAACATGAATTAACTAATAGCATTACAAAAATATCACCCAGCCTCTACAAACTCTCATCCTGTCTTTCTTTATCTTACACACAAGATATTTTCACTTCCATTTCTCCTGTCAGAAAACTAAACATACACTAATATTCTTACTAAAAATTCATCCGATAATGACATTTGTCGTCTCTAAAATCACCCATTATGGTGACACCCACCTTACCCAGGCCCTTTACTTAACATCTAAAGCTAAACATTAATGTGTCAACCTCCCAATATTACTGTTTTGTAAAACCTCATTATAGCGTCTAAATTCCACTTTAGCCTTCCTCTTACTTTTAATCTACATAGCTATTCTCTTATATTCAGTCCCACCATACAAATGTCACCCATCTGCACAATTAGCCCTATTTCATCCAACTCCTCACCCTTTTCATTCTTCCACTTGTCTAGCTAAAAAACTAACATTGTCACAGTAAATTCCATGGTATTTCCAATAAAATCACTGAAACACTTGCATGGATATCCCATCCCTGGATATCCCTGGTATGCTAGCCATTAATGAAACCTGGCTTCAGCCCAGCAAAAGATGCATAGAACTGTTCCATTCTGACAACAATATCATTTAAGCAGACTGTTTCTAGAAAGTAGGTGGAATAGCCTTACTGTATCCAACTCCTACAATCTCACTCCCTACTCTAATTGTGTTCTTAAATTTTGCAATTCTAAAATTATTATATCACTACTAAAGTTAAACAATAATAAACATACACATTATTATACTCTATATGTGCCCCAGAAATAACATACCTATACTAGGCAAATTCCTCTATTGGCATGAAATGCTATTAAGTATGAAAAAAGTCCTAGTGGAAGATACAAATATTGATTGGCAAAATCTTACCACAGTCTTCCTTTCATTTAGTAAAAAACTGCCTTTATGCAACTTGTGAAAACATCTACCAGATGCAAATAAAATAATGACAAAGGTACAACTCCAAGCTAGTTTCTGAATTTATAAAGTGAAAATTTCTGGAACTTATCTAAATTCTCTAAGTGAACACCTCCCAGCTTATACCCATTGAAATACCAGCCATCAAGCCTATATTCACCATTTCAGGCAATCTCTTAACCTCATAAAATTCAATAAAGCTTCCTTCATTGGTACATTTAAAGCTTTCAATTATTTTTTTTAATTCTACTATGAATATCTGATAGACAGATATGCATAATGGTGTGTTTTCCCCCCACAGCTGTAGAGGAGAGGGCTCGCAACCTGGAGGCCCATGAGGGCACTTGGCCAGGATGCGCCGAGAGTGTGGTGAGTACAGATATATCTTGCAATATATAGTAATCTAATTAATGAAGAGTACAGAAGTAACTGCCAGTAGATGTAGTCTGTTGTGAGTGTACTGCAATGAATGCGTTCATAGACCTAGACTGATATAAGTGAGTATTGCCAGGTACAGTTCAATATAGATGAAAGCATGAAACGTGCTGCTGCTACGGAAAGAAAGTTAATACTGCATTAATAATGTTTGGGAATATCATGTGTGTACTGTATTAGTAATACATGTTCTGGTAATAAAGTACACCGGCATTGAAAATGTGAAGGGAGTAAATTAACTGCATTCCTAATCTACAGAAAATACAATACAACTGCTTTCACAATTATGAAGTAATAAAGGTAGTACTGCATAGAGTGTGTAATAACAAATGTCTTCCAATGCCTGCATTATTTAAAGTGAAGAACAATAAAGACTGTCATCTGTATACCAATCACTGTGCCATGTCACCTTCAATAAATCTTTGTTCTGCCAACTGTTGTGTGTATTCTGGCCTGTTGTTCAAGAAATTGAATATTACAGGTGCTGTGAAGTAAACACGGGTATAACACCATGAAGTGGCCGATGGTTGTCCAATAAAGATCTGTTATGCTAAAGTGCAGATGTGGAGCTGTACTCCTGTACTGTACATGTATAATGCAATATGATATTTGTTCTGTATTATGATCTGAACCTACAGTAGTACTGTCTAAGGTATTATAGTGTGTTTCACCTAGGATTGTCTTATGTTAACCTGTGCCTTTCAGCTATATGCATCACTGAATGTAGGTACGCTGATGTAGGCAAGTATGAAACTGTAATAGCTGTAGACTGGAAATATACCATCTGTGAATGTATATGGGGCAGGTAAGCAATCCAGCACCCTGATATGGTCTGTACAGGTCACACATATTCCCATCCACTAGGGGTTAATTGTGTACACCTGCATTTCATGTATTAATGCACAGTTCACATACTTTCTCTGTCATGCATGAATCTCATGCATGTATATTCAACTGTCACTGCAGTCTTGTGTGACACTCTGCTTATATTACAAGGTCAGACTTTGTCACCAGGTGAGCTTTAGGTACATATCACTCAAACACCACACAGCAGTAGTCCAGTAGCTCAGTGAGATAAGCAATATATATGTTGTTCATTTTGCCACACACACACACACACACACACACACACACACACACACACACACACACACACACACACACACACACACACACACAGACTGGAGTTTGAATCCAGGATATATTTATAGTAACAGACAAATAGAACTGACTATTTATAGAAACAGTTATATATTGTTAACAGATATTCTCCCCACAGGACTTTCAGGTAAATAAATGTCTGCAGTAGCTGTATGAAGGATATATTAATATCTGTGTCCAGATGTACTAGTGAGTAAATAGCATTGCTCAGCAAGGTAATAAGACTCCATTAAATAAAACAACATGAAGTACAGTACTATTCCAAGTTAATAAGACAAATGAAATGGTCTGTTGTTGGTACGACTGTATGCCTGGTGTGTCTGTGAATGCCTGCTGATAGTCTAACCCCTTGCCTGCCAATGATGACAGGATAAGTGTAAACTCTCTGTACTGTGCACGATACATGTCTTTCAAGTGTCACGCTGTCATGGATAGTGATCACTGCTGCCAAAAACTTTGGACACAGATATAAATCCAGTTGAAGTATGCCTGAAGTCCACACACAACATCAGTGCAGAGTACACCTTACTAGTCGTATATGTTCCTCTAACATGTAATAGTCTCCTGTAGTTATGTAACTGTTGGTGTTACAGCTTGGCCCATACCATCCCATGTGGATAGCTTGAGAGGTATGTACATGCTACAGAAGCTATAGTTCAGTTGTAGACATAAAGTAAGGGCAGACTTGTAGAGTATTGAGCAGTACTGGTGTGAAAACTATAACCTATACAGTTGGTAATGGAATATCTTTCTCTCCCCCACCCCTTATCTATATCACAACTTATTCTTATACTACAGGTATGGTTCCATTTACACATATGTTGTTCTCAAAACTTAATGACGGGCCTTGTGCTGTATTATTGATTATATATGACAATGGTTGCATAATAAATACCAGTGTTGTTGGCCTTTTGTCATAACTTACTGGCATGCTGTTATAATAATTACTGTTATTCCATTTTTGCCTGTTTTCTATATGCTATGCAATTCTATTGTTCTGAGTTAATTGGAACATCCATGTATGCTGTTATAACTAACATTGAAATGTTCTGTTTATGACTAACCAATTCACTTTGACAAACCTCAACACCATAGCAAAATTAGGTAGGCCAGTTCCAGCAGATCTGCCTATCCCAACTCATCTGGCCATGGCACTGGGTCCCAGTATGTCTGAGACCCAGCATGGATATGCTCCCTCTGCTGGTCCTGCACCACCCATGGGTGGAACCACCTCACAGCATGCCCCCCCCCCCCGGGTGCAGGCATGGAGAGGGATTGGTCACATGGCAACAGTTTCCAAGCATGGTGTGCAGGGTTATCCAGCATGATTTGGATATAAATCCAATTTGGTATCCTTCCAAATATATATTTTCAACTAGTATAATCTAGATTAAACTTTATTTCTGTTTGTATTTTACTAACTACTTACTTTCTTTATGTAAATGACTTGTTTGTATTAACTTCAATGTGGAGCTTTTCTCCCCGGGCCTCTGCTGAAAATGGAAATGTATCCAGTTGGACTAGCCCGGTAAACAAATGTAAAATAAAAATAAAATTAATAAATAAAAATTGGCTGTGCCAGATCGAGGGCAAACTGGCGCACTTGGAGGGGCAGGCCCACCCCAGCACCCAGCCCCCCAGAGCATCCACCTTCAGGGCTATGAAGGAGTAGTGGTGACTGCCCATGGATGGGGAGTTCAGTACTCTGCTGCCATCTAGTGGCACTTGGTACTCCGATTCTCAAACACCCTCCCTGTCCAAGATGTTTACCCCCTCATGTGTCATACACCACCCCTGTCCGCTATCTTGTCTCTCTGCAAATGCAACCTATACTACCCAACGTACCTCCCAAAACATACCTATGACCCTTCCCCAACATTCCACTCTCTCCTTAAAAAAAAAAGCGCATCTGTCCCACAAAAAAATATTGCCCCATACATAGATCTCCATTTTGCCCCCATGTACACTGCCATCAATCAATCATCCCAGCAATTAATCAACAAAGTTATGCCATTCACAATCCTCCCTGTGGATGTGTGGATCCAAATTCCAAATTGTCCACAACATTAAATATAATTCACTATGCAATATATGTTTAGTATGTTTTGAATATTTGCTTCTACTATTCATTTTTTAATATGAGATCTTTTATGATATATTTATATAATTTTATGAAAAGGAAATGATGTATTTTGTAACTCACATGACTTGCTAATGTGTTTTCATTGGTGTTTACTTATATATAAGTTGGATTTAAATGTTATGGTTTGTTGAAGTTCGATGAAGCCGCTCAAGCAACGTGAAAGTTTTTTACTTATCAATAAAGGACTTGTCTTTTCATTCATCTGGTTTTGCTTCATTTGTTGTGGAGTATCATCCTCTTCTGATTTTGGATAATCTAGTTTAAACCTTATTTCTGTTTGTATTTTACTAACTACTTACTTTCTTTATGTAAATGACTTGTTTGTATTAACTTCAATGTGGAGCTTTTCTCCCCGGGCCTCTGCTGAAAATGGAAATGTATCCAGTTGGACTAGCCCGGTAAACAAATGTAAAATAAAAATAAAATAAATAAATAAAAATTGTCTGTGCCAGATCGAGGGCAAACTGGCGCACTTGGAGGGGCAGGCCCACCCCAGCACCCAGCCCCCCAGCGCATCCACCTTCAGGGCTATGAAGGAGTAGTGGTGACTGCCCATGGATGGGGATTTCAGTACTCTGCTGCCATCTAGCGGCACTTGGTACTCCGATTCTCAAACACCCTCCCTGTCCAAGATGTTTACCCCTCATGTGTCATACACCACCCCTGTCCGCTATCTTGTCTCTCTGCAAATGCAACCTATACTACCCAACGTACCTCCCAAAACATACCTACGACCCTTCCCCAACATTCCACTCTCTCCTTAAAAAAAAAGCGCATCTGTCCCACAAAAAAATATTGCCCCATACATAGATCTCCATTTTGCCCCCATGTACACTGCCATCAATCAATCATCCCAGCAATTAATCAACAAAGTTATGCCATTCACAATCCTCCCTGTGGATGTGTGGCTCCAAATTCCAAATTGTCCACAACATGCACAGCTGTTACTGTACAAGAAATGGACAGCTATGGTCCTTTCCTACGCCCATCCTGCACATCCCTAGATGCCTTTCATATTGTTTTTCCCCCTGTTAGTCCGCATTTCACCACTTTTCTGTCACCCCTTTTTTCTTTTCTTTTTTTTGGAAATACCGAGGGTTTAAGTGGAACTAAGCACCGATTAGCATCACTGTGCATTGCTCAAACCTGCACAAACTGACTTAAAACTGCTTTAATCACCATACGTGATTCTGACACTGCATGCACATCAATAAAATAATCATCCCTGCTAAGTTTCAAAACCAGGACACTCTGAACTGCAGCATATTGTATTAACCCTTAGGCCAACTCAACTTTGAAGAAGAACTGGTGTTTTTATAAATATATCATGCATTATACCGATGTCACATCAGTAAAAAATATATACCCTACCAAGTATTGAACCCAGGACCATGTCAACTACAGCTTAGTGCATTAGCCCACTAGGCCAACTCAGTATTTCTATTACTGTATCTTGCATTACACTGATGTCACATCAGCAAATATATCCACCCCTGCCAATCACTGAATCCAGCAACTTGTTAACTACAACATAGTGCATTAACCCACTAGGCTACTGAGCTGTAAAGAAGCACTGCTGTTTTTACAACGATATCCTGATGGCCAGTGACACACTACTTCGACATATAATGGGATAAATGACAGCGTACTTGGCCATGTGATGCAGACACTGAACCAGTACACAGCCAAATACATATCGATGGATGTACGTGAGGCAAAGAAGCACTGCTGTTTTTACAAAGATATCCTGATGGCCAGTGACACACTACTTCGACATATAATGGGATAAATGACAGTGTACCTGGCCATGTGATGCAGACACTGAACCAGTACACAGCCAAATACATATTGATGGATGTACGTGAGGCCTACGATATCAGGTAGAGCTTACAACTGCACAGACTGTTACCGAATGTGCCACCTACTTATGCCATGGTTGTCATAAAACCTATTCTGTGTGCTGAACTACTAGCAAGTCAGTGCAGATTGAGGTTGCAAAATCAGGACAGACAGGTCAGTGTCACACATCATACCCATCCGAACACACATGTTCATGCAAATCCTGTGTAACACACTGTATGCATGCACATATGTCTTGCCACTACACCTGCCATAATAATGACTCAGTAGCTCTATCTGTGATATTCGTAGCATGTGTGACATCTGTACACCCACAGTCCAGTCTGTTGCATGACAACTACTTGCTTGTCAATACAACATAGAAGTAACTGAGCCCTGCAATGTCCAGCAGAACTGGATGTTGCTTCAGCAGTCACTGCCACCCACAGAAGCTCGTCAAAGTTCTGTAGGGTGAGACGTGTCACAAATATGAATACCTGTCCTAAATTCTGCTTACCACACTCTGGATGGCACTATTACTTAACATATGTACATGAGGCACATGCCTCACCTGGACTGTCATGGGTACCCTCAGCCTGGCTATGCTGTGATAACAGAGCTGACACTGCTCCCTCACTCACATATACAACTTGCTGTTAGGGTTGCCACCCCTCCGTTTTTTTTTCCGGACTATCCGGAAATCAAACTGATTCTCCGGTAGTCTGGAAAACACTGTACAAACTCTGGTATTCTGTTTCAAAAAGGAAACAGACTATCAGAGTTTGTAAATTGGCTGATTTACTATGCTTTTTTTTACAAAAAAGCATAGTAAATCAGCCGAAAGCAGGCAGCAGGAACGGAAAAAGAGAGCATTCCTCACTGAGTGATGTCATCGTGAAGTCACAAAATGGGGGGTGTGGGAGGGATAGGAGTGGGATGGGCGGGGTTACTGGTGATGCGAGGGGTGTGGCTTTACTCCGGTTTTAGCCATGATGAAAGGTGGCAACACTACTTGATGTCCCCCAGTGTGTTCACAATGCCCTGTATGACTCCTGCCCAGAATGCACCAGCTACAGCCTGCTACACATGCAGCAGTATGTTCAGCTACCTGCTACAGACCTAGCATACCTCCCAAACACCTAAAACAGGCCAGCCACACAACACCCATACATAAAGGGTTGGGGTAGAAATGGTCAGGTGACACGGACATGTGTCACAGTCTCTCTCTGCAGACATACACAGCTGATAGACCAGTGCCAACTGCAGCAGCATGCACATTCATATAAAAACAATGTATGACACATCTGCCTGTATCCTTACTGACCCCAACACACATTGTTAAACAGTAAACTGCCACAGAATCAGAAAGTCTGTTAACAATGGGCAAACATACCATGCCAAACTGTGGACATACCACATCAATCCAAACAGTTGACAGTATTTCTAACTACCCTCTGTGATGCTGTAACTCCCACACCTCAATACTGTTCTCTTCACAAGCCAGAAAAAGGGCCAAGGCCTACACGAAGGCCTTAATTAAAGTACTGTGTTGTCATGCCATTGGCTAATGAAAATGCAACCCAGTTGTTCCGGATGCTATTACCAAGTGTGAGTGACAGATTGGTTCACAGACAATCACCTGTTCATGAACATTACCTACAAAAGGTAAACTGTTGACTATGGTAAACAGGTCTGTGACTTTCTTCAAAGACAAACTGCACTTTCCTAGGAAAACTACCACTTGATTTCTGCTCACAAAGGAGTACTGCACTATACTAGGTATGTCACAGACTTCCCCATGTAATGGAATGCAGATGGGGGAATGCAGTCATGGGAAATAGGAATTCCAACAGAAGGTCACAACATATCTTGGAATGAATTTTTGGTGTTAGTCAGCTTTCAAGCACCTACAATATTCCCTTTTGGCTCTGTCTGCAGTGACAAAGATCACAGCTCTGGCCCCTGAGTCCCTCCAGCAATGCTCAGCTCATGTATGAATGCTACTGGATTGTCTGTTGTGCAATAGTAACAGTAGCTACTGGTGAACACAGCTGGCATATCACATCATGCGCTGTCAGTGAAACCCTCTCAGTCTGTGAATGTCATACAGGCATAGTTCACCCTTGGGCCAGGTGTCCCTGATTGTTCCTGATGTAGTCTGTTTAGGTCACTGTGTACTCCATACCTGTATCTTATTGCCTGACAGCTATGGCTAGCATACCTAGTGACCTCCTGCAGCAGGACAGCAGGATATAACAAGCAGTAGTGGGGGACAACAGTGTGTACATATTGAGCATACAATGTAAGGGAATGATTACAGTACCAAATATTAATGTACTATTACTGTGTTCTGAGGGGTCTGCCATGTCACAGACACATTCCCCACAGTTTGGGTACAACCACTACATATTGTCCAGTTGGTTTCCAGACATCCATATTTGTCTGGCAGGGGGTCCACATATATCAGGCACAAGTACACAGTCTACAAATATCTGCATACTGCAGATGTTGGACAACTATGAGGAGGAAACCCTACACTGCATTTGTACTGCTCTCAGGTATTGTGTAGCACACATGTTGCTGGAATGTCCACATACACTTGTAGTGCCAGTCATGTATTTGTTGTATGGTGGCTGTATGACATGATACTGTAATGTTGACCATAGGGGAAACACCACGGTAGATGGCAATGATGGGTGTGGACACATAACAACACAGTTTGTCACAGCACACAGGCCATAACTGGTATACCTAGGATCATATGAGGTTACTAGGCTATGGTCTCTGAGGTCCCATAAGCCTAGCCCAGATGTTAGCCCATGTGTATGCAAGGCAGCACCTGATGCCCCACTCCAACAGGTATACAGGTGGTATCCCAAGAGTGTATGTGCTGTTAACCATCCAGTTATTCAGGTTACGCTTTTAAAGGTGTAAATAGCTACCCTGCCTGATGTGAAAAGTGTCTCCATTCCAAAGCAGGGTAAGTGTGTGAGACACACATCTGAGCCACCAACAAGCCCAGTTGTTGCCCCACACCAGATTGAGTGTGTATGTGTAGGTTAACAGAGTAGAGCTTCAGTTGCTCTTGTGCAGCAGTCCCAAAAATGTGGAGTCTGTGATTGCCTTGTATGCCAGGCAAAGGTCACCTATGAGGAGTATGTATGACATTGGGTAGAGGGATGGGCTTATAGCCTATGTGTGTATGGTAGATGTTTGAGGCCCGGTATTCCCTGGTGGGGAACCTCTATGATGTCCCCAGTTGGTGCATAAGCTGTGTGAGGTGAATGATGAATGGGGAATTATACTCAATAATGGGCCTTATTGGGGGGAATACAGGGATGTTATGACCCCATGTCCCTGGATGACATACTTATATGTATGAGGTAGGCCATGTAGAAGGTTTATTGCTTACCATGTGTTAATATGATTTTATTATGAGAAACACATTTTACCCCCTGTATTACATAAACATTGGTGTATTACCATTGATATGTGTTATATTGTAAGGTTTATGTACTGTATGTATTTTATGTATGCTACATACAATTGTGAACTCCTGGAGTACAATTTTACATGATTTTATATGGTTTTACAAAAACTATACATATTTTTATATACTTTTTTATATATTTCTATATACGTCTACAACAATATGTATTTTGTTATATTAGATAAATGAAAAAGGTGCTATTTGAAAGATTTTATAAAAACACTACAGAGATGGTGGTGTGATATTATATATATATATATATATATATATATATATATATATATTTTATGTTTGTAAATTATTCACACACTTGGAATTATTTGTTTCAGCATAAATCATTATAGAGTTTTTGTATAGAAAAGAAAGAATCTCTTTATGTAAAAAATTCTTATATAAAATTAATTGATTAATTGAAGTGTTTTAAAGGGCCAGCCAATGGTATGGAAGGGGATAGTATAAAATACATGTAAAATGGCTAGTTTGTGATTCTGAAGAAGTCTCCGGAGGGAGATGAAAGCGCTTAATCCGTGTTTTAATTTATTTTTATTGGGTTGCTAAGTTTCACATTAAAAGTTTATATTAATATCGGACTTTCCACTGGAATTATTTCTAAAGTGAAACGAAGGTTTTGACTGAAGGAAGACAGCCTTTATTGCACCAGAGCTATGCCTTATGTTTGCCATGTAGAAGGTTTACCTTACAACAGAATCAATGCGGTGGTGGAATGTGTACACAGATCCCTCACTACTGATTGCATGCCTAGGATGCTGTTAGTACTGTGATAATATGTGGGGATGTCAGTCTCCCCAAAGGAGTTGACATTGCATTTCCTGGTATGCAACCTGAGGCCGTGTTTCTGGCACCCATCATATGTCTGTGTGAGACCCTCCTAGGCAGGTATGCACATCACTAGGGAATCCGGCGACAACACACAGCATGCAGTCATCTATAAACATGTTCACCCATACCCAAATAACTGTGCCTGCACCTCAGAAGTGTAAATCACACATAACAGAGGCCCAAACACAGAACACAAGGTGGCGCTGCTAGTTATGGGTCAACCTCTTTTGGCGAGTCTGCTTGTGGTTAAACATGTCAATAGGCTATAGGCTAGTACTAGGCTAACTGCCCTTGGGAGCCATTTTCAGCCTAGCCAGTTATCCCCTGTGAGATTCAAACCCTGCACCTTGTGTTTGTAAGGCAAACACCTTAACCATTAGGCCACCCTCCAAAGCCAAAATTGATGTTGCAGGGTCTCGAACCATGGATGCCTGCTCTTCAGCTGACGTCTCTACCACTACGCTATTGCTTCTTTTGAGGTGGATTCCCCTATGTGGAGTAGGTGGGTCATTTCAGTGCACCAGTGTGCTACCCCTCTTGTAACATATGGTTTGATGCATACTTGGGAGCATATATCTGTTATGGCCAAGTGGGTTATACTGTCAATGTCTATGTCCAGGCCAAGGTAGACATTGTGCACTCTCATCCCCCCTCCATGGCTTTGGTGACTGTGTCAAAGAGGTCAACCAAGTGTAAGAGACATGATCCCTTCCTTGACGAAGCCTAACTGTGCATGATGAAGTGTGTTGAGGTCACCAATGTCCTTGTTAATGAGGTTCACTATAAACTGTGCTATGGCCTTGCAGATCAGCCTTGTTAGGCTGATGGGTGTATAATGTGACAGACTGGTGGACACCCCACCTTAGTGCAAAGGGGTGACAGTGGTTGTCCTTCACAGGGCTAGGACAAAGGTGGTAGTCAAACCTACTTTGAATACAGTGCCTTATGGTGTTGCAAGGTCATGCTTGGGGTCATGTAGGATGCATCCTGTGATGTGATAGGCTCCCATGGCGGCTGTATACCATGCCTTCACATGGCAGTTATGACCTGTTCCCTACATATAAGAGAAGGGGGCAGGTACTAGGGATGTTGTGATGTACTGATGGGGAGGCAGGATTGCAAAGCCTACACTGACTCTGTCAGGCGTCAAGTATGCTAGACCTACAGCACTGTTATAGCTGGTGTCCTTGTCCACCACAAGTGAGCAGATTCAAGTGTTTCTTCTGATGCTGCAGACATATATGCAGAAAGGGAGATTATTGTCTTTAGTGGATGTCAACAATATTGGCTCTGTGTTTGCTGTGCAGATTTCCAAGATTGATCCCATTCGCTTGTTCATGCTAAGGAAACATTGTTCCAAAATGGGCAACTTCTCCTACTTTGTCTCGGATGGAGATATGTCATTCCTGTTATAGACACTATTTCTTGTAGATGTCCACCAGACAGGTGTACGTATTCTTGCAGAGGATGATGTAGTCTGTCAGGTATACCTGACTCCATGCATCTATATAAATGCACAAGGGGGGGATCCACAAATAAATAGGTACCTCTGATGTGGCCAAGGTCCATCATCCAGTTGCTGATGAGTGTGGAACTGTTTTGTTATGGCTCATCTATACCCTAGGCATGTTAAGGCTGCCAGTTTGACTTGGACACAACTGTTAAGCTTAGCCATATTGCAATAGGTGCATGTTCAGTTGCGGAGGGGTGCAGCACAGTGCATTACATTGGTAATCACAGTAGCATACTTGCAGGAGATGTAACATATTAGCACATGTTTTTGTGAAGGTGTAGGCAGTCTGCTATAAAGGGTCCATTACTATTCTGGAAACAGGTGCACTGTGTTGTAGGTGAAGGTCCATCACATACACTGACATGTCACTTATCTCACAAGTGTATAGTACTAGCAACATTAACTGGCTGTAGCTACACTGCATGTTGCTAAGGGCCTGTCTTGTGTGTGTCTGTTGTGGTCTGCTTGTGTGTCGTGCATGGCATCAGTCATAAGGAGTGATCTGTCTAATGCATTTGTGGCACCTCACCTGTATGTGTGTGTGCGTGTATGTAGATCAGCAGACATTATAGTAAAGGAATTAATGCAGACATGTTGTCTTCCCCTCACAGGTGACCATGGGGGTTGGAGTATGCCCCCCTCACAACCTGATGTCAGTGTCTCATCGGACTCTGATGATGATAGTGGATATATTGAGGCATAGGTGGGGTTGGTGGGGGCTGAATCTGTCCCATTGGTTGACATCCCACTTCCCCTGCCATGCACAATCACACTCCCGCAGTGGCAGTACTACCAGAACTACCAAAGAGAGGGTGCTGTCCACACCACAACATGGCAGATCATGGGCACATGGTCCTGGGTGGTCCAGTGAGGGACACAGACCCCGCAGACACCGATCACCATCAACAAGTAGTACTGCATCTGGCCCTGGGCATGGTAATACCAGTGCCACTCCTGGTAGAACCAGTTCCTGTGTTCATGGCTAGAGAGAGTGAACTGTATATTCTGCCATATATGGTCCACAGCTGTCCCACATACCCTCATGTAGGGCTGGCACATGCCTTGACTGTGTACATGCACACACTCACACATGACTGTCACATGCAGGTCACCCCCCAGACACACACACAGCTCTTCTCCATGGCCCAGCTAACCACCACCCCTTCCAGACACACACACATGATGTCAACTGTGTGGGACAGCCTAGGCCTTGGGCAACCCCACACCACACCCTGTGTATGTGATGATACCTGTGCCACATCCCTGTCATCCATACGATCAATGCAGGGAAATGCTAATATGTGTCTGATGCACAGGGTGAATATAATACACTTAATGGCAGTTTGTAGTGCAGTAGTGTTATGCCCTGTAAGTTGCTGTCTGCTGGAAATCTTCATGCATACACATCAAAGTGTATGTACCTTTGTGCCATGATGCTGTATTGCTGTTAGTATTGCTGACTGACTGTAGTCTCCCAGACCATATTCTGTTTCTATTCCAGGTGTCTGTGTGTCTATGCCATGAGGACCTGCTGCCAATACAGCAGCTGAGAATGGCATAGTGGCAATGCAGAAATGTGACATCATCAAGGTATGGTGTATGTGTCCATGATTATCTAGGTGTGTATGTGTAGCTTGAGGGATTGGGATTTCTTTAAGTGGAGCATGTCCAACAGCTCTGGGTTTGACATAGCTTTGTATGTTAGGCAGAGATCACCTCTGAGTAGGCGATATGCGACGTAGTAAAGCTGGAGTTTTTTGAGATGGTCTGTGTAGGGCATCTGTTTGAGGCTGGTAATCCTCTTTGTGAGGTATTTCTGTGGCCTTTCCAGTTGTTGTAGATGTCTTGTGAGGTATATACCAAAAGGGGTGTTGTACTCTATAATGGGTATAATGAGTGATGAGTAGAGGGGAACAATGACCTCTTTTTTCTGGATGAGAAACCTTTTGTGATGGGGTGTGCCACGTAGAAGGATTTCCTGACTACTGTGGCTATGTGGTTATCAAATGAGAGACTGTTGTCCACCTGTGTCCCAAGGTCTCTTATCACACTTTTGGTGTTAAGCATACTACTGCTTATGTTGTAGTTCATGGGTACAGAGTTTTTACCAAAGGGGATGACAGTGTACTTTTTGGCATTGAGCTTGAGGCTATGGCTTTGACACCAGGCATCTGTCTTAGTGAGGCCCTTTTGTAGGATGTCCACATCATTAGAATTTTCGATTATGGCTCCTAGTTTGCAGTCATCTGCGAACGTCATTAGCCAAAGACCTTCTGTGTTAGCCTGTACTTCAGAGAAGTAGATACCAAACAGGAGAGGACCTAAGACTGAACCCTGTGGTGCTCCACTTGTCACTGGTCTGAAGTCGGATTTGGAGTCTGCTACTTTCACAGTGTAGGTTCTGTCAGTGAGCCAGTTGGCAACCCATCTTGTGACATAGGGATTTATACCTAGTTTAGTGAGTTTATCAATAATTCCAGAGTGGGGGATGCTGCTGAAAGCCTTGGCAAGCTCTAGATAGGCTATGTGAACCACCTTACCCTTGTCTACGGCTTTGTTGACAGCTTCAAAGAAGTCTATCAGGTTTAGAAGACATGATCTGCCTTTTGCAAACCTGAACTGGGTGTGGTCCAGAGTTTGGAGATTACCAATGTCTTTGTTTATAAGTTCCATGATGATACATTCCATGGCCTTGCAGACCAGGCTCTTCAGACTAATGAGGTGGTAGTTCCCAGGGTCCCAGGGTCCGTGGTGGCACCCCTCTTGTGGAGAGGGATAACCGTCGCTGTGCGCCATTCAGCAGGCACAATGCCTGAGGTGAGGCTATGACTGAACATGGTACTTAGGTGGGGTGCCAGTTTGTTCTTTAGTTCATGTAGAATGCAGCCTAGGATGTTGTCTGGTCCCATGGATGCTGTGTTCTTGGCTTTGGAGAGTGTGTTTTTTACCTGTGCAGCCGTGATTATAGGAGCTTTGCATTCTTCCAGTTTAGAGATGGGCCCTTTAGGGGGTGAGAGGGGGGTAAAGTTAGCAATGAACCTATCTGCCAGGATGTTGTCAATATCAGTTGGGTCTGTATATTTACTGCCATTGTGCTGTAACTCAGAGCAGATCTGAGTGTTGCCATTGAGATTTTTGACATAGCTATAGAAGGCTTTGTGGTTGTCTTTAGAATCAGTGGCGATTTTGTTTTCATAACTAGCTTTGGAGGATGTTATCAGGGATCTTACTGAGGGTGACTAGGGAGCTCCTCCACTCATGGGATTTTACTGTCTTTTGCAACAGTTTCTTCCTTCTGTTGTACAGTTTGTTTATGGCAGGGGACCACCAGATTGGCTTCCTTTTTTTGGAGGATAGCGTCTTGGTTCTGTTTGGGATAGCACGATCCATGCACTCATGTAAGTGCTTATAAAGTGCAATTGTGTAGGATTCAGTAGTCATAACTGTATTGTCCATCTGCATGGGTGTTATGAAGTTCACCACTTCTGTCTTAAGAAGCATGAAGTTGGCTTTGGAGAAATGTTTTACCATTATTTACTAGATTGCTTGGCTGCTTACTTCTATGTAAGCTCATCCATAAAAGTACTGAAATCTAGCCTGAGTATGTGGTAGACATGTATACTTAATGTTTTTTCCCTTTCAGCTGCAGAGGAGAGAGCTAGCAACCCAGAGGCCCATGCTGACAGATTGGTGAGGTTGCGACATGAGTCTGGTGAGTACAGATTTATCTTGCAGTATATAGTGCAATAAATAAGAAGGAGTACATTGTTTATTGCCAGTAGGTATAGTGTATTCTGAGTGTACTGAATAAATAAAAAGTTTGTCAGACCAATATTGATCTACAGGATATGCAGTAGTACTGAATGTAGAATATCAGCTGTAAGAAAGCACTTTGTCATGCTACTCAAATAAAGATTTATACCACAAACTGTTGTGTTTAATCTGGTTTGTTGTTGAAGAAATAGAATGTATAAAACAAGATATAAATAAAATATGAAATATGTCCTGCACTAACATCTGAACCTTGTTTAGTAATGTTTAATGGATTACAGTGTGCCCCCTGCCGCATTGTCTTGTGTTAACCTTTGCATGTCAGATCGATGTAGTCCTGAATGTGGGTATGCTGATGCAGGCAAGTATGACAGTGTAATAGGTGGAGGCTGCAAATATATGATGTCCAAATGTATACAGGTTCTGTAAGCAACCCAGTACCTTGCTATACTCTGTACAGATCACACATACTCACATCTACTAGGGGTTAAATGTGTACACCTGCTTCCAAAGGATTAATGCACAGTACAATAACTATCTGTCAGGCATGTATGTTCAACTGTCACTACAGTCTTTGGTGACACTCCACTTAAATTACAAGGTCAGACTGTCTATCCAAGTGAGTATTAGGCAGAAATCAGTCAAGCAAGCTAAACTAGTTCCCCAGTAGCTCTATGTGTTGAGAAATAGATAGGTTGTTCATTTTTGCACACACAGACCATGGTTTGAATCCAGGGAGTGGTACTAAGATGTGTAAATATTTACAGAAAAAGTAATCCTGAATATATGTACAAATAGTCAGGTAGTGTTAACATATATTTTCTCCCCAGGTTTTACAGGTAAAGAAATTATTGTAGTATCTGTATGATGGGTATACTGATAAACTCTGTGTCCAAATGTTTTAGTGTCCAACCCCATGCCTGCAAAAGACAGCAGGATAGGTACATACACCATGCACTCTTCCTGATTCATGTCTCTGAAGTGTCATGCTGTCATGGCTAGTGATCACTGTTGCCAATAACCTTGGATACAGATATGAATCTAGTTGAAGAATGCGAGTAGCACACTCACACAACATCAGTGCAGGCTACACCTTGTGTAGGGCAGACCTGTAGAGTATTGAGCAGTACTGTTGTGAAAAATAGAAGCCTATACAGCTGTTACTGGACTTTTTTCTCTATCCCCACCTTTTTTGTGCATCAGTAATTATTATCCATATTCTACGGGTATGTTCTCAAAATCCAATGTTAGGTCTTGTGTTCTATTATTGTTCATATGTTTAATTGTTTACATATTAACATACCTTGTTCAAATACCATTGTTGGTGGCCTGTTGCCACACACTTAACAGGGCATGATGTTAAAATTCTGACTGTTCTTCTATATATGCATGTGTTCTGTTTGCTATGCAATTGTGTGAATTCCACTGTTCTGGGTTAAATGGAACACCCATGCATGCTGTTATAACTAATTTTGAAATGTTTTGTTCATGACTAGCCAATACATTTTGTAAAACCTCAACACCATAGCACATTTGGGAAGGCCAATCCTGGCGGATCCACCTTCCCTGCCTCATCTGGCGATGGCACTGGGCCCCAGGATGTTAGGTACCCAACCCAGAACTGCCCTCTCTGCTGGTCTTGCACCGCCCTTGGGTGGAACTGCCTCAGGGGACAGGCCCCCCCCAAGCATGGGCACAGAAGGGAACCTGTCACCCACAGACAGTTCCATGGCATGGTGTGCAGGGTCATCCAGCAAAACTTGGATGTATGACTGCGCCAGATCGAGGACAGACTGGAGCACATGGAGGGGCACCTTGCACCTGTTGCCCAGCCCCCAGCACAGCCACCTTTGGGGCTGTGATGGTGCAGTGGTGACTGCCCATAGGTGGGGATCTCAGTCCCACTGCACCCATTAGGGGCTCATGGGCCTCTGATTCCCAACCACCCTCCCCGTCCAAGGAGTTTACCCCCCCATGTGTCATATACTCCCCCTATCTGCTGTCTTGTGCATCTTGTCTTTCTGTGAATGCAACCTCTCCTACCCAACCTACCTCCCAAACATACCTACAACCCTTCCCCAACATTCCATTCTTACCTTAAAAAAAGGGGCATCTGTCCCACAAAAAAAAATCATTGCCCCATACATAGCTCTACATTTTGCCCCCATGTACAGTGACATAAATCCATCTACCCTCAAATTACTCTGCAGATGTATGTTGCCAACATCCCTCCCTGTGGGGTGTGAGGCTGTAAATTCAAAATTTTGCACATCATTCACATCTGTTGCTGCAGAAGAAATGTGGAGCTATGGTACTTTCCTACACCTGTCCTGCACATCCCTAGCTGATTTTACTAATGTTTTACCCCCTACTTGCCCCCATTTCACCACTTTCCTATCAGCCTTTTCTTCTTTTCTTTTTTGAAATTAGTGTGGGTTTAAGTGGGAATAAGCAGCACTAAATG
The DNA here is from genome assembly GCF_019279795.1 of Protopterus annectens. Classification (NCBI taxonomy): domain Eukaryota; kingdom Metazoa; phylum Chordata; order Ceratodontiformes; family Protopteridae; genus Protopterus; species Protopterus annectens. Next base: position 691,155,940 of record NC_056746.1, read on the forward strand.
AAGCCAAGCAGGACTAAGTGCCTTTTGGCATCACTTAGCATCACACAAATCCATACAAACCTGCTTACAACTGCTTAAAACTGCTTTAATCACTCTGTCTCAATCAGCCTCTGTTCTGCCCAGCAACAAAACAATCAGCCTTGGCAGGTCCCAAACCCAGGACCCTGTGCATTACAGTCAGAGCAACATACCACTACAACACATGAACTGTCGGAGCTTACAATGCTTTTACAAACATATTGTGCATTATAGTCATTTAAAATAAGGGAAAAATACACATCCCTGGCAAGTCTTAAACCCAGGACCCTGTGCACTCCAGTCACAGACACTACTACCACTGCACATGAGCTGTGAGAATTAAGAATGCTTCAGTACATATATCATGCAGGATGGTCATCCAACATTAGGGGAAAAAACCTGTGGAATTAGTAATGTTAAATACATGTATGTGTGTGTGTGTGTGTGTGTGTGTGTGTGTGTGTGTGTGTGTGTGTGTGTGTGTGTGTGTGTGTGTGTGTGTGTGTGTGTACATATATATATATATATATGTATATGTATATATATATATATATATATATATATATATATATATATATATATATATATATATATATATATATATATATACATTCATACATACATACATACATACTCAACCTCTTAGTGCAAGACATGTGAACAAAGCCTGACAAAGTCGGGGGACAAATGCCCAGAAATAGAGACACAGTTTAATTATTGATTTTTATAAGCTTAGAAAGTTGCTACAGTGACATGGTTTGTTTTAGCAGATATTTCCTGAAATATTTAAAGTCTGACACCCAAATGCTTCTCATTATTTAGTGACTTAAATCCTCACATCATCCCAGTGAATTGTTAGAAATCCACAACAGTTATGGGGAACAGACCAAATATATGATCCAAACACCTGGATATTCTATGAAAATCTGGATAGTTGAGAGATGTGAGTGCAGTCATGTAATATTATGGAAAAAGCACTGAGCTTCCAAGCATTTCACCCATCACATTCTGAACTACAGTCAGAGGAACACAACACTGCACCAAATCAGCTCTAGGGAATTGCTGGCACTTTTGCAAATATATAATGCACTATAGGGATGTAACTGTAGGGAAAAACAGACATTGTTGAGAAATTGGCTACCCAGAACCATTTTCAGTACAGTCAACGCAATATACCAGTAAGTCCAACTGACCTCTACAGTATATCAACTGATGCATCCAGACAAACCCTGTTAATCTAGCAAGTTTCTAACTGTATAACAGCAATACGTACAATCTCTCCCTAATTCTGGAACTTTGTCCCCATTTTGTTGGGCTTTCTCAACATTTCCTGTTGACAGGTATGCAGACACAACATGCAAAACTGTAAGCATAGCACATCAATCCCAACAGTAAACAGTATTTCCACCTACCCTCTGTGATGCTGTAGCTCCCACATCTCCATAATGTCCTACTCACAGACAAGGAAAAAGGGCAAGGCCCACACAAAGGACTTAATTATAGCACTGTTGCCATGCCATTGGCTAATGGAAAGATGATACAGCTGTTCTGGATGCAATTAGCAAGTGAGAGACACCAACTGGTGCACAGACCATCACCTGCTCATGAGCATTACCTCCAAAAGGCAAGCTGCTGCCTATGCAAAACTGGTCTGAACCTTTTTATGCAAAGACAGACTGCGAATAGAGAAAGCTACACTTCTGGATTACTTTGAGAAAAACACTACATCACTATAACAGGTATGTCAAAGAATTAAGCATGTAATGGAATGCAGAAGGGGGGATGCAATAATGTGAAATAGGAAGTTAAACAATAGGTCTCAATAAGACTTGGACTGACATGTTGCTGTCCAGCACTTACAGCCATCCTTGCTGGCTCTGTCTGCAATGACATAGATCACAGCTCTGGCCCCTGAGTCCCCTCAGAAAAGTTCAGCTCACATATGACTACTACTGGAGTGTCTGTTGTACAATACTGACTGTGACATTGCCAGGTCAGCTAACTGGGATGTTATAAATATTCATATGTCACTATTCAATACTATTATGATACATATGCTTGTCTTAAAATGTAAGAGTCCTATATAGGGTATGAGCATAGTAAACAACTGGCGCAGAAGTGTGTGTTGAACTGTATGTTATATATTGAGCTCATACCTTTCAACTGTCCAGAGTTTTGCATCCAGACCACATGTTTGCCTCATATTTGTAGTCATTTTCTCATACAGTTGTGTTTTGTCTGGCAAATCACAGGCAAAATAAGTAAAGACTTAAGTCATAACATAATAGCATGCATTTTAATGTCAGATGTCATATCCTTCAGAGTATTCCTGTGAATGCAAAACCTACTTTGCTATCTGCTGTCTGTGTGTGTTACAGCAATATTTATAAAGTGTCACTATTTTGGGGCTTTTGCCCCCCATTTATGTGTGCCTTTGTTCAGATGTCTTGCTCTAACAGGTTGAGAGGTATGACTGAGCTGCAAGAGTGTAAACACAGTATGCCTTACTGACAAAGAAATGAAATGTATATCAAGTATTACCTGTGCACATTCATGTATTAATAGTAGTAGCTTGGAAGCCTCAAACATACAGACATGAGTTGTAAAATGTCAGGTAAATAAGCTGTACTTGTTATACAAATGTGTAATCTTAGTTTCAGTGCATCAAAGAGACACAAATGTCTACAGCTACATGTTGTTGTATTGCCTTGAAACAGAAAAAATCACTAGTTTAATTATAATTACTTGGTTGAAATTGGAAAAGTGTTTAACTGTGTTATGACTTTGTGTCCAAGCCTATACCAAACATTTATATGAGCACCTACATAGCTGTATGGACTCAGCAATACCTGATTGGACAAAATCTCCTCCTCCAAGGTAGAGTAAACCTCTGTGGTGGACAGCAGCAATGCATAACCTCCATACTAGGTGGAAATACTGGCTGTATAGGGCCAAGAAGGAGCAGATGCCAAATTAGAAGCAATCTCACCTTTGTCTGAACAAGCAAATAAGGTCACAGGTGAATTACTCTAAGGCTAACTTTGAGTGCAAATTGGACACATCCACCAAGGCCAATCACAATGCCTTCATCACATATGTCTGCAATCTCAGGGGCAGCACCCAAATCTGCTCTGGACTGATGGTCAATAACACCACATACAGATGTGCCATAGATATAGCCAACCTGTTGCAAACAGGTTAAGTGAAAACCTCACCCCCCCATCCCCCATCAGTAAAGAAGGACATGCACAGCACCTGCCTCCCTCCCCTCATCATCAGGGAGCAGGTCTGTAATGCCATCTCAAAGGCAAGTCTCCATGGGACCTGATATCATCCCTGGCTGCATCCTATATGAACTCAGCCATTACATACTGTAGTCAACCAAAGCATGAGCACCAGTGTTATCCCATCTGCATGGAGGACAACCACTGTAATCCCTCTACACAAAGGTGGAGCATCCACTGACCCAGTCCATCATATGCACATCAGCCTAACTAGCCTTATCTGCAAGACATTGGAAGGCATTATCAAGGACCCTATAAACAGGGACATCAGCAAGCTGAAAATGCTTGAGCCCACACAGTTTGGTATTGTCAAACGGAGATCAGGCCTGTTAAACCTGGTTGACTTCTTTGAAACGGTCAACACACACAAGTATGAGGGGAAGACAGTGCACACTGCCTACCTTCACCTAGCCAAAGCATCTGACAATAATCCCCAGGTGGCCATAATACATAAGCATACACAGCTAGGCATCAGCCTGTATGTTAACATATGGGTAGTTAATTGGTTCAATGATAGTATCCACGCAGTCAAAGTAGTGGAAGTCACCTCTAGTAGTAGACCCTTAAAGAGTGGTGTACATCAAGGATCTGTCGGGGGCCTCTACTGTTTGGGATATACTGTTCTGAGGTGCAAGACAAAACCAGTGGTCTGTGGCTGACCAGGTTTACAGATAACTGCAAGCTGGCCACTGTCTTATATCCCCTAGTGATGTGAGCATCCTCCAAGAGGCCCTTACCCAAATTAATGACTGGTGCCAGAAGCATTGCCTCAAACTGAATGCCAGGGAATGCATCATTGTCCCTGTTGTGGTAGATGTCATCCACACTAATTATGACAGTAATAACAATGTATTGAGCATGCGATCAGGCATGAGGTGACTAGTGCACCAAGGTTGATAGAAACCTGACAGTTTTCCACCACGTTGGCACCATTGTGCGGAAGGCTGTCTACATGGCCCACTTCACAAATATGGGTATGTCATCCAGGAACCATGAGGCCATAGCATCCCTGTACTCCTCCCTTATCAGACCCATTACAGAGTACAATGGCTCATCTGGCATGTACCTTGCCAACCACATGCAGCAGTTGCAGAGACCACAGAGGTTCCTGACCAGGAAAATCCAGGGTCCGCAACACCTATCCAATACAGGTAGGCTGAAAACCCTGTTGCTCTGCTCAGTCTCATACAGACTGATCATAGGTGACATGTGTCTGGCATACAAGACCATTCCAAAAAACAGACTTGATGGAGTTTCTGCATATCCTTAAGACAAACCCTATTCACACAACCCACACGCAAGGCCCTCACCTGGTCTGTGATATGAACAGTACTTGTTGGCAGGATAGATTTGTGTCTCAAACAATACCCGGTCTGTAAAATACACTCCTTCCCCATGTCTAGCTGAGTACCTCTCTAGCCTTCTTTAAGAAGAAGTTGGATGACTGCATGGGAAACATAAAAGACACCCCTGTAATCCCATCTGGGGTCCCAACTGGACAGGGGAAACAGGTGCTGGCTTTGAAGGGACATGGGCAAAAATCTGGGCTAGGCTGATGAGGATATCCAGGCCAATAGCCTAGTATCATCCTATGAACCTATGCACCTAGAACTTTACACATTTCCTGTATATATTGCAGACTGTCCTGCAATGTTGTCATAAATGAATCCCTGTACATCTGAACTGTGTAGTTCCTGCATTGATAGAGTATTCTCTTGTTCCTTTATTAGTTATTATCACATATCATTACACCTTATCATTGTGTCTCATCTGTATAGCACTAAGGCAGCTCTTAGAGTATTTGCATGTGCACATGGTGATACTGTATAGCTCACACCAATAGCCTTGGTCTTGGTCACACTTACTATTTTGCTAATAGGCTCATCACACAGTAGGATTTGTCACCTTTTGTTGAGGGCCTTACAGTAGCTGTTAAAGAGATGGATTGTGGCAGTTAGAACTACCTTAAAGTCTGGGCTGAAGGGCCCATAGGTAGCAAAGTTGTGCCAGACTTTAACAGGAGTGTGTGTGTGTGTGTGTGTGTGTGTGTGTGTGTGTGTGTGTGTGTGTGTGTGTGTGTGTGTGTGTGTGTGTCTGTGTGTGATTCAAAACTCAAATAGCAAAGTGTGTGCATGTCAGCTACTTGGCCAGGGACCCAAAGTACTGGTTGGATAGAGAGTCTAACAGATGTTTTGGATTGACTGCTCTGCTGAGATGTTAACCTTATAGGTGTGCCAGTGTGGAGTGTTATTGGGGGATGTGGAGAGAGAGGGTGAAATGATCCATACACTGACTGTGACCTCTGTGTGCTCTGAAGGGTAATTGTACTTTAATGTGCATGTACTTGCCATCCTGCCATTGTGTACATCCCTCACTGGTGGTAGTGGTGAGTATTTAGGATTTCTGATGATTGGGCCAGTGCAGGAGTGACACACTGACAGTACATACTGGTGGATACAGATGGCAGATGACATTATGTACCATCACTGAGCCCCTCTCAGTCTGAAAATGTCATACAGGGTTGTTTCACAGATTATTCAGGTCTCCTTGGCCATTCCTGACATACTGTGCCTAGTTGAGTGTGTACTCCACACCTGTATCTGATTGCCTTACACCTATGGCTAGTACACCTCGTGACCCCGGAAAGGACAGCAAGTTGTAGGTAGTAGTAGTAGCAGTGGGTGAATGCTGGCACTGGGACGGCAGCAGTGCATACATACTGAGCATACAATGTAAGGGAATGGATACAGTACCAGAAACCCAGGTACCATCACTGTGACCCTAGGGACCTGGCATGCCACAGACAAATTCCCCAAATATGTGGACAAACATCATGTATTGTTCAACTGATGTGCAGAAATACACATTTGTCTGGCAGGTGGGTCTACATCTTTAAGGCACATGTAAGCATTCCACAAACATCTTGGTGCTGAAGATGTCAGACTCCTATGAAGTGGTCACCCTACAACACATATGCACTGATCTCAGTTATTGTGTAGCTCAGATGTTCCTGGAATGTCCACCTGTATCTGTAGGAGCACTCACCTATTTGTGGGATCTAGGCTTTAATACATGGTACTGTAATGCTGCCCATAGGGGACATCCAGCAGTTGATGGCACTGTGTGTGGACACATAACAACAGAGTCTGTCTCAGCACACGGGCCACTTGTGGTATTCCACATTCCATACCAGGTATCTAGGCTGTGGACCCTGAGCGGCCATATCAACAGGCTACATGTTAGCCCATGTCTACGTAAGACAGCAGCTGATGTCCCCATCCAACAGGGACACAGGTGGTATCGGAAGGGTGTATGTGATCTTAACCATCCAGTTGACTATGTTATGTCTGCAAAGGTGTTGGTAGCTACTCTCCCTGATGTGGGCAGGGCACCCATTCCCCCACAGGGTGATTGTGTGTGACACACATTCAAGCTGTCAACAAGGCCAGTCCAGGTCACTCACCAGGTGGAGGTTTTGTGTGTGTGTGTGTGTGTGTGTGTGTGTGTGTGTGTGTGTGTGTGTGTGTGTGTTTGTGTGAATGGAGCATGACCTGCACTCATGCAGCAGTCCCAACAATGTGGAGTGTGTGATTGCCTGGCAGGCCAGAGTGATGTAACTCTTGAGAGGAATGTATGACACTGGGTAGAGGCTTGGCCTCATAGCCTATAGGTGTACGGTAAATGACTAATGGGCTGGTATGCCCTGGTAGGGAACTTCTGTGATGTCGCCAGCTGCTGCATGTGCCATCTGATGTGAATGATGAATGGAGGATTATGCACATCAATGTTCCTCATTGGGGGAACATGAAACATCAGGAGTGCAATGCATGCGGTAAGGCCAGTATGGTGAAACTACCCACACACATAGATGTGTGATAGATAGATGGCAGGGGGATGATGTAGATGTTAGTGGTTGATAGTGGAAGCAAACGTGGATGTACATGATCTGTACATAATGATGCCCAATGTAGGAGGCCCTGTGATGTGTTTCTATGTTCATTTCATTCAGGTGGAATGTCTAGACAGCGGCAACCAGCCTTTTCTGATGCTGAGACTGCAGCAATACTTGACACTGTAAGACTGCATTACACAGTCCTGTTCGGTAGGTGCAGACAGCAGCTGCAAGAATGGACTGCCTTGTGGACCGAACTAGTGTCAACTGTTAACAATCTGGTTCATCATGGGCAAACCTATGAACAGATTAGGCACAGGGTGACTGACCTTATTCACCATGCCCAGCAAAGGGCTGCAGCTGTGGCCAGGGACCATATAGCCACAGGTGAGGGTCCTGCTATGCAGGCCCCACTGACACCAACAGAGGAGTTCCTTGTCAACCTTGGGTCAGCCACTGAACCCCAGGAAACCATACACACCTATGTGGTGGAGGTGGGTGGCAGCAAGAGAACAGGCAAGGAGTGTCCAGGTAAGGCCCCAGTGGACATAACTTCAATACTGTATCATTCATACTGGCATCCTTGGAGTATCTAGACACATATGTCAGCTCAAACTGCATTTGTGGGTGAGGTTTTGTAATGCACACAAGTGCACATCTATAGTGAATGACAGCAAATTGTGTAGTATCAGAGCTTGTACTGTACATGTTCAGAAATGCAACATTTATCCTGTACCGATGCCACATGTGAGTGTGTTGACAATACCTCTCCCACACAACTGCATAGGTCCCTATGCTCTCGCTGGGGAACAGCAGCCTGAAGCCGGTGAGTATGGAAATGTCTTGTTGTGGCTCACCAATACACTAGGCATGATAAGGTCATGCATTTTTCCATGCACACAACTGTTACTCTTAGCCATAGTGCAATATGTGCATGTTCACTTGTGGTGGGGTTAACTGCAGTGCATTACAGTGGTCATCACAGGAGCCTATTCAAAAGAGCTGTAACATTTATGTAGGTGTTGACACTGTGCTATACAGGGGTACATCAATATTGTGTACATGGGTACAGTGTGTTAGGTGAAGGCCCATTACCTACTACCATTCCTCATGTATCTCAGAGGTGTATATTAGTAGCAACATTAAGTGGACATAGCTGCACTGCATATTGTTGAGGGCCCATACAGAGTGTGTATGTTGTGGTCTGATTGTGTGTCATGCATGTCATCATTCAGATATTATGTGATCTGTATAATGCCTTTGTGCCACCTCACCTGTATGTGTCTGTGTGCGTGCATGTGTGTGTGTGTGTGTGTGTGTGTGTGTGTGTGTGTGTGTGTGTGTGTGTGTGCGCGCGCCCATGTATGTGTATATGCGTGTGTGCACACACTTGTATGTGTGTGTGTGTGTGTGTATATGTGTGTGTGTATGTGGTGTATGTGTGTGTGTGTGTGTGTGTGTGTGTGTGTGTGTGTGTGTGTGTGTGTGTGTGTGTGTGTGTGCATGCATGTGTATGTAGCATGCATGTATGTGTATATGTGTGTGTGTGCACACGCATGTATGTGTGTGTGTGTGTATATGTGTGTGTGTGTGTGTGTGTGTGTGTGTGTGTGTGTGTGTGTGTGTGTGCGTGTGTGTGTGTGTGTGTGTGTGTGTGTGTGTGTGTGTGTGTGTGTGTGTATCAGCAAACATTATAGTGCAGGTATTAATTTACATATGTTGTCTTCCCCTCACAGCTGAACATGGGGGTTGGTGTCTCTCCCCATCACAACCTAATGTTAGTGTCTTTGTGGACTCTGATGATGATTGTGGTCATATTGAGGCACGGGTAGGGTTGTCGGGGGCTGAATCTGTACCATTGGTTGTTATCCCACTTTCACCCACAATGTCCCTGCACACAGTCAGTGTACCCACATATACCCAATTCCCAGCAACCACAGATAGTGGCCAGTTGGAGGGTGGTGGCACAGAACAGGTGGTGTGGTGACTATGGCAAATGTGAGTGTAGGCACTAGCCATAGGCAGAGAGCAGACAAGGTCCCACACAGTAAAGTAGGGTTAGCAGAGGCTAAAGTGACAGCAGAAGGAGTTGATGTAATAGAGAGAAATGGAACATAGACATTGTAGAGTGAAGAGGAGTAGGATCTTGGGAGAGGGTCACATTTTGGGTTGTAATTAGGGGTGCAGGTGCATATCCAATTTGAGGAGAGATGACGTTTAAGGGATTTTTTTTTAAAAGCAGTAGGATTACTGATAGTTCTGAGTGAAGGAAGGAGATTATTCCATAACTTGGAGACAGTAAAAGAATACAGCATTTGGCTGGCTGAAAGCTTAGGTTTATTAGTGTTTAATAGCATTTTGTTTTCTGACCTTAGGTGTCGATTAGGATGGTATATGGTCAGAATGTGTGAGAGAGATAGGCAGACTGCTGGGTAGTAAATAAGTTTATGGGCAGTAGTTAGTTGTAGGTATGTGAGGTGATGGAGGAATTTGAGGAGCCAATTTAGTTGATTTAGTGTGGAACAGTGGTGGGTGGAGAATTTAGCATTTGTAGCAAATTTGGCAACTTTGTTGTAGCATGAATTGAGTTTAGTTTTCAGAGAGGACTGAATATTGATGAGGATGGGGGTGCCATATATGAGAGATGGAAGCAGGAATGATGAGGCCAGAGCGTTTTTTACAGAGAAGCTAAGAAAGTAGTTGTGCCTATAAAGGGCTCCTAGTTTTTGGTGGGTTTTTTTGATGTTGTTATGGATATGAAGGTCAAAGGTTAGCTTGTCGTCAATGATGACACAGAGTAATTTGGTATTGGGAACAACTTCAATTGCAGTATTATTTTGGGAATGAACAGAGAATTCAGACTTGTCAACTGGGCTGGATTTTTTGGGGGGTAAATATTAAGAGTTTAGTTTTATTGGGGTTAAGGGCAAGATGGTTCTGTGACATCCAGGATTCAGTTTAGGTGAATGTTTTTTGGGTAAGTTGCTGTAGTACAGAGGCAGATTTAGAAGAGCAGATAATAGTAGAATCATCTGCATATTGGAGTTTAGTACTGTGGGTAAGAGATGTGTGGAAGTCATTGATGAATATACTAAATAAAAGGGGACCCAATGTGGAACCTTGAGGTACCCCGGTATTGATGTTGGTAAAAGGCGAGGAGCAGTGCTGCCAAATAGCAGCTTGTTGCCTATTTGTGAAATAGTTAGAAAACCAATGAAGGGTGGAGGGAGAGGTGCCAAAGTTTGAGAGTTTAGTAAGCAGAAGGGAGTGGGAAACTGTGCTGAATGCTTTTGATACATTGAGAAAGAGTGCAGACACTATGGATCTATCATCTCTAGCACTATTAACTGTGTCGAGGAAGGAAATGAGGACAGTGCTAGTGCTATGTCCTGGCCTAAAGCCATGCTGAGTGGAGGAAAGGAGGTGGTGTTTAACCATGTGCCTAAGGAGGTGTGTGTGAATGCACTTTCAAGTATTTTTGAGATGGGGGAGAGAATGGCGATAGGCCAGAAGTTAGAGATGTCAGAGTTATTGCCGCCTTTGTGAAGTGGGAGAACATATGCCTTTTTCTAGATTTCAGCTATACATGATTCCTGAATGGACTTATTGAGGAGAATGCTGATGAGATAAGCTATGGAGGTGGCTGATAGTTGTAAGAATTTTGCTGATGCGTTATCTGGGGCATTGGTGCATGGCTTTAGTTTATGAAGGAGTTTTTGTATGGTAGAGGTAGGTATGAGAGAGAGTGAGAAAGTGGATAATGTAGTACCTGGCGTATTGTAGGGTTTGGTTGGTCCGTGTTAATGGGTGGGAGGGTGGTAGTAAGCTTAGCAATAGTGTTAGTGAAATAAGAGTTAAAGAGAGAGGCTAACTCACAGGGTGATTTCTGGAATTAGGCATGGATTATGGGTAGTCCCAGGATGGAGTAAGGAGTTAATTGCTCCCCAAAATTCCTTGGGGTTGTAATTATGCTGGTTTTGGAGGGTTTGGAAGTATTCTTTTTTGTTTTTAAGTACTAATCATTTGGTCTGATTGCAAAGTTGTTTATATAGCATGAGGTTGGAAGGAGTTTTGTTTTTAGC
>NC_056746.1:691167715-691189510 GCF_019279795.1 Protopterus annectens
GGTCCCCAAAACCCTTTTACAGTTCAACCAGCTTATAGTAGTGCATAAAATACTCCTTCAACCTGATAACACCCCTGCACTCAAAAATATTCTCACCCCTCATAGTGCCCCCAGGCCATTACGCTCAGCTGATAAACTAATGATACTGACCCAAAAATCCAACAACTTTGCAGGCAATGCTAAATTTGTCAACTCAACCTGTAAAATCTGGAATCTACTCCCTACTACCATTACCAAGGAAACCTCACTACCCCTATTTAGAAGAGAACTCAAAAAATTCCTCACATCTCATTGGCTGTGCTCTTGTCCTAAACCTGACTAACAACTTCACTAATACATGTCTTGCTACCCAACCTGCTGTTTAGCCAAGAATCCATGCCTCATACCATTTGAATGTCTAAGCATTGTGAATTATGAGATCTGACTGTATTCCATGTTCACATTTTCTGATACGTCTTTGCCAATCAGATTTAAGTCTGCACATTGTGTATATTGATATCTGCCTGTATTCTTTGACTATATTTTTCTGAATGCCTGCTTGAGTCTATCACTCAGTGATGTATGTACTGTCTCTTTTTGGTATGTGGAGTTTTCTCCCCAGGCCTTTGTTGAAAATGGACATATATCCAGTCGGACTATCCCGGTCAACAAATGTAAAGTAAAATAAATAAATAAAATAAATAAATAATGCATTATTGTCACATATTTTTTTTTTGTTTTTACACTTTTAAATATTTTCTTTTTGCATAATGACATGTTTGCACATTGCTGCACACTGTGCAAACATAATATCAGTACATTTTTACATTATTTTCCATTACTTTTTGGACACACAGGGCTTAACTCTGTATATATCTGTGTCTGCCATGCTATTTCTGTCCTTCTAACTGGGCTTTTACAGCTCCTGTTCACTTTCTTATCTCATGTACATGAATTTTTTCTGCGAACACTTCAGACACCAACACGGGGTCTGCACTATTACCTATCTTTATTTTATTTATTTATTTATTTTACATTTGTTAACCAGGATAGTCCAACTGGATACAAGTCCATTTTCAGCGGAGGCCCGGGGAGAAAAGCTCCACATTGCAAATAATTGACATTTAAGTATGTAGTTACATAGAAATCAATGCATTTAAGAAATCACTAACAATTTATAGTCAAGGTTCGATGTAATTGAAGCAAACATTGTGGGTTTATGGTAGCCATATAGAGATAACATCATACATGTTAGAAGTGTGTAAAAGAGAAAGACATGTATTTCAAGGTTGAATGTAAGAATACTAGTTAAGATAAAAGGTGGTTAGCTAAGAAGGAAAGTTTTTGTGAATAGAATATAGAGGGGGAGAAGAGTGTAGGCTCAGAATGTGTAGGAAACAAGCTATATTCCTGATAATAGTATTCTAAAGTTTGTAGAGAAGTGTATGTTGTTTGGGTTGGGGAAGGTTATTAATGGGTATTTCACCTTTGTGAGCTAAGTTTATCTTACCTTTGTCATAAAAACATATATATATATATATATTTTTTTGGGTTAGTCTAGGTGGAGACATGGACATAACTATGTATTTTCTTACCTATTTGTTATTTTTTGGTTAGTCTGGGTTAAGACATGGACATAGCCAATCCCTGTTTAGATAGATATTTAGAGATATTTTAAATTGGGGCAGGGAGGATAGTTGTTAGTTCAGCAGGAAGTGGGTTCCATTTTTTTACAGCAGAGTTGGAGAATAAAGATTCACCAGCTGAGTTGTTGGCTTTGGTTATTTGTACTAGCATTCTGTTAGATGAGCAGAGGAATGCTAGGTTGCTGTAGTGGGTAATAATATTAGACAGAATGGGAGTACTGGTAGGTAGATAGAGTGTTTTATGTATAACTATGAGTTGGTTATAATGGAGCTGATTGGGTAGTTCTAGCCAGCCTAGTTTGTGAAGATTTTGACAGTGGTGGGTTCTATAGGCTGACCCTGTGGCAAATATAGCTATATTATTATAGGAGGTATTGATTTTGTTAAGGTTTGATTTACTTAGATTTGTAAGGATGGGTGAGGTGTAGAGAAGGGTTGACAGCAGATGTGTCCAAGCTATGGCAGTTCTGGCAGATGGGGTTAAGAATTGTTTAATCCTATACAAGGAGCCTATTTTTTTGTTAGCTGTTTTTATGGTTTAGTCTATATGGGCATCATACTTCAGATTATTATCAATGATTACTCCAAGTAGTTTAGTGAAAGTTTCCGGGAAAATTATGGTGCCATATTTAGATGCATTTGTAATTTTTGGTAATGTTAAATTACGGGTAGGGGAGAAAAGAAGAAGTTTGGTTTTGTTTGGGTTAAGTAGGAGGCAATGAGTATTCAGCCACTTTTCTATTTTATTAAAGATGATTTGGGATAGGGATTGTAGTTCTGTGGTAGTGGAGGCAGAGCAGATAAGTGTGGAGTCATCTGCATACTGTATAGAAGTTGTATCTGGGATAACATTGGGTAGGTTGTTTATGAAAAGAGTGAAAAGGAGGGGACCCAATATAGAGCCTTGGGGTACTCCAAGGTTGACAGGTAGAAGGGGGATAGATTGTCTTTCCATAGAACAGCTTGTTGTCTGCCATGGAGGTAAGAGTGGAACCAGTTGATTACTGGGTTGTCTAAGGAAAGTGGTTTTAGAGAGTCTAGGAGTAGGTGGTGATTTACCATGTCGATTGCTTTTGAAAGATCAAGAAAGAGGGCAGAAGAGAGCTTATTTTGATTATGGTTGTGATTTATTGTGTGCAAAAAGGAGAGAAAGGCAGTAGTTGTACTATGTGCAGGTCTAAATCCGTGCTGGGTTGGTGCTAGTAGAGTATTCTGAGTAAGGTGTGTTAGAATTTGCTTGTGTATGCAATTTTCCATTATTTTGACAAAGGGAGATAGTATGGCTATAGGTCTATAGTTAGAGAGTTCTGTGGAGGTTCCCCCTTTATGAAGAGGAATAATGTGTGAGATTTTCCAGATGGAGGAGATGTGGGATTCTTGTATAGTACGGTTGATAAGGATGGAGATAGGGTATGCTATTTCATTAGCGGACTTTTGCAGAAACTCTGCAGGAAGTAGGTCTACTGCTAGAGTGGTGGGTTTTAGTTATTTAAGCAAGGATTTAATATAGTCTGTGGGTATAGGATCAAATTTAAAGGGTGGGATATTTGTCTGAGTGGGTGCGGTAGTAGTAGAGGAGATGGGAGATAGGTTGTTAGCAAGGGACTGGACTGTTTCTGTGAAGAAAGTATTAAAGGTCATTGCAACACTCTTAGGAGGTAGCTGTAGGGTAGTTGAGGGGGTGGGGGGTGCTGATTTGCCTTGGTGGAGCAGTTTATTCAGACATGACCAGAATTTTTGGGGTTAATTTTGGTGTTTTTGCTGTAAATTTAAATAGTAGTTTTGTTTGTCTGACACAATAGACCTTTTTGTTTCATTTCTCATTTATTTGTATCTAATGTGGGCTTGTGGGAATTTGGTGGCTCTCCAGGAGGGCCATGCTTTGTTTCTAGCAATAATTTTTGTCTAGTACTATTGGTTAGCCATGGAGCAGTTTTGTTTTTGGTTTTGATTCTTCGTGTGGGAGCATGTCTGTCTAAGATGGCAAGGAATCTAGCATTTAATTCTGAGACAGCTACGTCAAGGGGGAGTACTTTAAGATTGTCCCATTTGCATGAGTTAAGTTCAGCTTGGAAACAAGTTAGGTTAAAGTTCTTTGTATACCTAAGTGTTTTAAAGGTAGTTTGTTGAGACATGTCATCCTTTTTCCTGATTATATAGGTTAAGAGGTGGTCGCTCATGTCCTCAGGTAGGGTACCTGATTTGTATAACTGAGTGTTGTTATTTATTAAGATCCAATCTAGGATACATTCTTTATTGTTGGGTTTATTGATTCTAGTGGGGGAAGTAATTATCTGGGAGAAACCATGTAATTTGATATGGTTGGTGGGGAAGTTTGATGAACAAGTTAGCCTATCTGCTTCCTGGATCACTTCAACACCCTCATTTGCATGCAATTCACCTGCTTAGGAGGTGATTTGCATTCCCTGGACACTTCCCTGTTCGCACACTCATGCATGCCCTCAGCTCTGTTTTCTAGGCTCATAGGTTCATAGATAGGTACTAGGCTATCGGCCCTGGGGCCTATACAAGCCCAGCCAAAAAGGTACTCTGGCTTTTGCCACCCAAGAAAATTATTTTCCTGTGCCACTGTTGAGCAGAGACACAGAGGTGATCCCAGGGGTGAGTTTCCTATTTTCCATCCAATCATCAAGATTTTTCTTGAGGAGTGCTAATGAGGAGCTTTGTTTGATATAGATAGGTAGTTTATTCCAGAGTATGGGAAGTCTCTGGGACAGGGATCTATCCCTCCGGCATGTTCTGTTTATTGTGGTGACAAGGTTTAGGTCCCTAGAGCATGTAGCTCGAGGGATTGGGATTTCTTTAAGTGGAGCATGTCCAACAGCTCTGGGTTTGACATAGCTTTGTATGTTAGGCAGAGATCACCTCTGAGTAGGTGATATGCGACGTAGTAAAGCTGGAGTTTTTTTAGATGGTCTGTGTAGGACATCTGTTTGAGGCTGGTAATCCTCTTTGTGAGGTATTTCTGTGGCATTTCCAGTTGTTGTAGATGTCTTGTGAGCTATATACCAAAAGGGGTGTTGTACTCTATAATGGGTATAATGAGTGATGAGTAGAGGGGAACAATGACCTCTTTTTTCTGGATGAGAAACCTTTTGTGATGGGGTGTGCCACGTAGAAGGATTTCCTGACTACTGTGGCTATGTGGTTATCAAAGGAGAGACTACTGTCCACCTGTGTCCCAAGGCCTCTTATCACACTTTTGATGTTAAGCATACTACTGCTTATGTTGTAGTTCATGGGTACAGAGTTTTTACCAAAGGGGATGACAATGCACTTTTTGGCATTGAGCTTGAGGCCATGGCTTTGACACCAGGAATCTGTCTTAGTGAGGCCCTTTTGTAGGATGTCCACATCATTAGGATTTTCGATTATGGCTCCTAGTTTGCAGTCATCTGCGAACGTCATTAGCCAAAGACCTTTGTGTTAGCCTGTACTTCAGAGAAGTAGATACCAAACAGGAGAGGACCCAAGACTGAACCCTGTGGTACTCCACTTGTCACTGGTCTGAAGTCGGATTTGGAGTCTGCTACTTTCACAGTGTAGGTTCTATCAGTGAGCCAGTTGGCAACCCATCTTGTGACATAGGGATTTATACCTAGTTTAGTGAGTTTATCAATAATTCCAGAGTGGGGGATGCTGTTGAAAGCCTTGGCAAGCTCTAGATAGCTGTGTGAACCACCTTACCCTTGTCTATGGCTTTGTTGACTGCTTCAATGAAGTCTATCAGGTTTAGAAGACATGATCTGCCTTTTGCAAACCTGAACTGGGTGGGGTCCAGAGTTTGGAGATTACCGATGTCTTTGTTTATAAGTTCCATGATGATACGTTCCATGGCCTTGCAGACCAGGCTCTTCAGACTAATGGGGTGGTAGTTCCCGGGGTCTGTGGTGGCACCCCTCTTGTGGAGAGGGATAACCGTCACTGTGCACCATTCAGCAGGAACAATGCCTGAGGTGAGGCTATGACTGAACATGGTACTTAGGTGGGGTGCCAGTTCGTTCTTTAGTTCATGTAGAATGCAGCCTAGGATGTTGTCTGGTCCCATTGATGCTGTGTTCTTGGCTTTGGAGAGTGTGTTTTTTACCTGTGCAGCCATGATTATAGGTACTTTGCATTTTTCCGGTTTAGAGATGGGCCCTTTAGGGGGTGAGAGGGGGGTAAAGTTAGCAGTGAACCTATCTGCCAGGATGTTGTCAATATCAGTTGGGTCTGTATATTTACTGCCATTGTGCTGTAACTCAGAGCAGATCTGAGTGTTGCCATTGAGATTCTTGACATAGCTATAGAAGGCTTTGTGGTTGTCTTTAGAATCAGTGGCGATTTTGTTTTCATAACTAGCTTTGGAGGATTTTATCAGGGATCGCAGCTTCTTACTGAGGGTGACTAGGGAGCTCCTCCACTCATGGGATTTTACTGTCTTTTGCAACAGTTTCTTCCTTCTGTTGTACCGTTTGTTTATGGCAGGGGACCACCAGATTGGCTTCCTTTTTTTGGAGGATAGCGTCTTGGTTCTGTTTGGGATAGCACGATCCATGCACTCATGTAAGTGCTTATAAAGTGCAATTGTGTAGGATTTAGTAGTTGTAACTGTATTGTCCATCTGCATGGGTGTCATGAAGTTCACCACTTCTGTCTTAAGAAGCATGAAGTTGGCTTTGGAGAAATGTTTTACCATTATTTACTAGATTGCATGGCTGCTTACTTCTATGTAAGCTCATCCATAAAAGTACTAAAATCTAGCCTGAGTATGTGATAGACATGTATACTTAATGTTTTTTCCCCTTCAGCTGCAGAGGAGAGAGCTAGCAACCCAGAGGCCCATGCTGACAGATTGGTGAGGTTGCGACAAGAGTCTGGTGAGTACAGATTTATCTTGCAGTATATAGTGCAATAAATAAGAAGGAGAACATTGTTTACTGCCAGTAGGTATAGTGTGTTCTGAGTGTACTGAATAAATAAAAAGTTTGTCAGACCAATATTGATCTACAGGATATGCAGTAGTACTGAATGTAGAATATCAGCTGTAAGAAAGCACTTTGTCATGCTACTCAAATAAAGATTTATACCACAAACTGTTGTGTTTAATCTGGTTTGTTGTTGAAGAAATAGAATGTATAAAACAAGATATAAATAAAATATGAAATATAAAAAATTGGAAGCCCTCCTATAACAGCAAGCTTAAAACAGTTATAATAACAAATCGTAACTGAAAGTACTAAGTCCAGAGTTTGGAAATAATCACCATATACAACAGGGTAAAAGCAGATAAAATAGCTGAACGCTGTTTTATTTAATCCAATTTTTTGTTTCTTGCCAGTTTACTGTTTGTTCAAGCTTTTTAAAATATAAAATATGTCCTGCACTAACATCTGAACATTGTTTAGTAATGTTTAATGGATTACAGTGTGTCCCCTGCCGCATTGTCTTGTGTTAACCTTTGCATGTCAGATCGATGTAGTCCTTTTTTTTTCAAAACAAGTTTATTGTTTTAACATATAAGAAAAATATCATAACAATTTTATACAAATAATTAAAAATAGGTATTATTATAATATTCAACAAAACAACTAAAGTATTTACAAAGACATCCACTACAATCAAATCAATTAATTAAACTAAAATACTGTGCTATTGAAATTAGAATTTTTTTAACAAATTTTGTAAATTATCCCATACAATAAAATGTGATGTTTTTCTAGTTGTTCTCATTCTAATTGTGCTTATTTCCATATGACACATTATATTCATAACATTTTTAAATTCATTGAACGAAGGAGGTGTATCTGAAATCCAATTTCTAGTTATTATTTTCCTAGCCACTGCTAGGATAGACCATAACAAGGGAAGCTTAATCTTTTTAACACATTGAGGTACAGGTGTGTTGAATAATATAAGAGACTTAGAAATAATGAAATTATCTGTAAAAGAGCCTGCAAAAATTCATTAATTGACTTCCAGTATTCTTTCAACTTCATACAGTCATAAAACATATGAGCCCAGTCAGCATTAATTTCTACATTACATCTCTTACATAGATTATCTTTATTATTAATTTTATTCATCATCAAAGGTGTATAAAAGATCTATGTAAAAATTTCCATGTATAAAGTCTCCAGACAAT
This sequence comes from Protopterus annectens, assembly GCF_019279795.1. NCBI lineage: Eukaryota > Metazoa > Chordata > Ceratodontiformes > Protopteridae > Protopterus > Protopterus annectens. The sequence goes on from NC_056746.1 coordinate 691,175,486, forward strand.
GGAAGATGTAGTTCTATAAGCAGATTCAATATATATTGTTTATCTTGTTGAGTTGGTGGGTCCCCATTAATAGAGGTGAAATAATTCCAGTATGAATCTACATTGTAAAAAGTTTCTTGTCTGATAATTTTATATATATATGAAAGTTTACCTTTATCAGAAACTTTATGCTGTAAATTTATTATCAAGTAATCAATCAGTTTTGGAATAGATTCTTTAACTGTTATAGACATTAGATCTATTCTATCAATGAGATGTTGTCTAAAGATCTGAACCTCTAACCAGCAAGTTTCTCTTAGATCAAATTCTTGTTTTAAGAAATCTAGATTTTAACTTTATTATCAGATATCATCTGATACCAGTACTTTAGATTATTATCTATAGCTAAATGAGCTCCTTCAAGTAGATGACATAAGCATACCCTGAGTATAAATTATAGGAATACAATAAAATTCCATTCCCTATACTTAGGGTGCATGAATATAAAGTTACGATAACTAATAATAATATTTAATGGGTAACAGACCATATGTTTAGGTGTAATAGGTGAAGTACAAAATTCCTTTAGCAACCACAACATGGAGTTATTTATAATCATATTTTTATGTGTTAAGGAGATTTTCATGAAGTGCATACTAATTAGCTCCCAATAATCTTTCCATTTTGACATATGACCGATCTATTAATAAAGTAATAACTTTTATAATAGAAGAGATAATATATAAATTAAAGTCTGGAAAAGAAATACCCTGAGACCAGCTATTAGTATGTTTCTTTAATGCAATCCTAGGACTATTAGGTGCCCATAAGAAATTTAACATTAGTGTATTCAGTTTCTTGATAGTTATTTAGTAGGTGAAAGTATTATTGATTGTATTAAGTATAAAATCTTGGGGAATATTATCATTTTAATAATTGTAAGTCTCTCCTCCATAGTAAAAACATATTATTCCAGGTATTAAAAGATTTTGTATATTAAGAAAACAGGTATTATAGTTATTATATATAATAGATTTAATATCTTTAGATAGTATTATACCTAAATAAGTTATCTGACCTGAGTTGGGTACATATTTAGTAAAATCACTAATGAGAGTATTTTTTCGTGTATATATAGGTAGTATTTTAGTTTTTCTTCATTGAATATTAAACCAGAAATACTTTTAAAATTCATCATTTTATCAAATAAAGACTGCATAGAAGAATTAGATCCTGCTGATGTAATTAGAACATCATCTGCAAAAGTTTAATTTTTGATGTTGTATTTTCTTCTATTTCAAAACCCTCTATGTCAGTACTGTTTCTAATCAAATTAGCCCAAGGCTCCATTACTAAAGTGAATAATAGTGGAGAAAGTGGACATCCTTGCTTTGTACCTTTAAGAATGGGTATTTTTGTGAAACATATGTTCCTACCTTAATATAAGCCGTTCCTTTGTATAAATGCTCAATTAAATTTACAAATGCATCAGAGAAATTTGTGCATTTCATTAAGGTAAACAGATAGTCCCAACTTACTGAATCAAATGCTGAACCTATATCAAGACTAATAAGTGTTAAATCTTTCTTTTTCCTATTTGCAAAATCAATTAATGTTAAAGTTCTTCTTATATTATCAAAAGTATTTCTATTTACAATGAAGCCCGTCTGATCTATGTCTATAATGCCGGGATAATTGTCTTCAATCTATCAACAAAATACTCATAAACATTTTATAATCAACATTAAGTAATGAGATGGGTCGATATGAAGAACATCTAGTTGGATCTTTATTAGGTTTTAAAATTGGTGAAATAAATGTATATTGCCAAGATGGGGGTTATTAACTCAGTTTGGGCCAGAATAAAAACCTTATGTATTAATGAATATGTAGTTTTAGAAAGGATTTTATATATCTCTGGTATAATACCATCATTACCCGGTGCTTTGTTTGATTTAAGCTTATTTATTTGTGTAATAACTTCTGTATATGAAATACTCTTGTCCAATAGTTTAATCTGTTGTTTATTAAGCTTTTTATTCATGTTTGTGGTTATAAACTCCTTTATTTTATCTTTAGGTTCCATGTTAATGTTGTTATGGTTAATCTTGTGAAAGTGATTTCTAAATTCATCCAGTATTTCTGGTATACTAGAAACATTCTTCTTTTTCCTTAGAGAAAAGATTTCTTTGATATGGTTTTGTTTATTCAATCTTTTGTTTTATTTTTAAGTCTATGTAAGTATTTGGGGCTTATTGAATAAGACAAAACTTGTATTTCTCTAAAGTTATTTTAACTTTATGAGTTAAAATTTCTTTGTATTTCTCATTTAGTTTGTTTATTTCTTCAATAACTTTCTTGTCCATAATATTTTCTTTATTATTATGTTTATAAGAGTCTAGTTTACTTTGAATATCTAACAATTCCTTATCCCAAGATTTCCTTTTATTATTATACCATCTGATACTTTGTCCATATAGATATGATTTTAAGGCATCCCAAACATAGACAATGGAGACTTCAGGAGTATTATTTATGTCTAGAAAATGTTGTACTTCTGAAAGTATATATTCTTTATAGTCTTTTAGCTGAGTTAAGTATGCTGGTATCCTTTTGATCTGAACATTATGAGTATTTTTATCATGAATTCAAAAACAATTGAGTTATGATCAGATATAGGACATGAAATGATTTTGGAATTAATTAAATCTGTTATCATCTGGTTAGAAATAAAGACCCTATCTATTTTTGAATAAGTTTTGTATCTGTTAGAAAAAAGGTGTATGGTAATGATTTTGACTCTATCTGATTATTAATATCATTCAAATGATAAGAATTAGCAAAATCATTTAAATGTTTTGCATTAGATGTAATTCTTCTTTTCTTTATAGTGGTAGTATCACTTTCATGTAGTATACAATTAAAATCACCAGCTAAAATAATATCCCTATAGAGAATGATATGATCTTATCAATATGATGTTTCACTGTATTAATACCAATTCCAGGTATCCAATATACATTAATTAAAGTGTAAGTCTTCCCATTAATTTGTATTGTAACCATACAAAACATTCCTTTGTCATCCTGATAAGACTTAATGGTTTTAGGAATGGGCATACTTTTATTCCATAAAATAGCCACTCCTCTTTTTTTCTGAGTGTGCTCTGAACTAACCAATACTGTATACTTATTAGTGGCTAGTTTATCAATATTTTTTTTTTCAAGAGATGGGTTTCTTGCAGGAAGACTAGATTGGCCTTGTGTAGATTAATGTATCTTATTAGGCTTGCCCTTTTACATGGATTATTCAATCCATTAATGTTTAAAGAAATTCCTTTTAAAGATGTCATTTGGTATTTTTAAAACTCAAGAATCTTATGATCGAAATAACAAATAACAAGATAAATAATGTTACATCTCCTCTTTTAGGTGTACCTTTAAATATAGCTGTATTTATTAAATCTCTTATGGGATTTTGTATAGGATTCAATTTTGTTTGTAGTGACAATGAGTGTACAAAATATATTGTGGATGTCAAAACTATATACATATAACAATGAACAAGTGAAAATAATGTAAGGATTAAACCTTGCATCCCGCCTGGAGTTAGAGAGTCCAACTTAGAGTAGTATTTGCTACTCAAGTTAACCCTACCCTAAGCAGCAGTACCTCAGCTACCACCTTATCAATTTAATACTAGTTATATTTAACTGAGGTTAACAGTTTTCAATTCAATTATCTATCAAGACAAAACTACACATTTGGTAAAACAGCATCATATAAACTAAAATAAACTTTTTTTTTTTTTTTTTTTTTTTTTTTTAAAAACTGTTCATACTATTATATAGATCTATGTAATATATAACACTTGTATTCTAATAGCATTCAAATAATCTTAATGTTAGAAATCAAGAGGAGAGAAAATTATGTTCTAACATTCATTTAAATCAAAAACTTTGGCTAATATGATTCAGACATTACATGCATTAAGATGCATCTATTTTCTGTCATGTGAATTCTATCAACAGCTTCCAAAAAAATCTTGAATTGTTTGTATATGAGCATTTACTTAAACTCATTATTGTCAATAGAGTTAAATATTGTATTCATAAAAATTATTATAAATCATATTGCATAGTTATGCAGATTCTCAGAAACACCTGCGTTATTACCTAAAAAAAAAAGCCATCACACACCCACACACACACACACACACACACACACACACACACACACACACATATACACATACACATATATACATACATACATACACACACACACACACACACACACACACACACACACACACACACACACACACACATACACACACACACATATATATATATATATATATATATATATATATATATATATATATATATATATATATCTGATCTCACTGAGTTGTGTCTTTGTAGAGCAGTATCCTATTTGCTGTTCCTAGAATAAATCTGTCTGCTTTATACAAAATAATGCACAGCAAACACATATTAGTAACCAGATTTTACAATCATGCTAACCTACTGCTTTAAAATATATCACATGACATTTCTTCCAGAATAGAGTTATAAGATTATTTATGTTTGTCAATCAGATGAATTAAATGAGTTATAGTAAAGTATATGTTTGGGACACAAATTTTTAACACAAATTATTATGCCGCTGCTAAGTAGATTTTCAAAACATTTAAATAAATGTTTCATTTTTATGCCTTCTAAAATAAGACATTTACTTACTACAAGAAACTACATCATTTAAACTCATTATAACTGACATATTTTATGAACAGAGTATTTTTCCTGAATCTGTGGTGTGTCAGTGTGATAACCTTGTCAATGTTTATACTAACTGCTTTCAGTTTCTCTGTGAGAATTCTGTCATTTGAAGATTCTGAGGTAACTCAGACACTGTGCATGAGACAGCCCACATCCCAGATTGTCTCTCTTAACATTTTGTGGGAAACTTATTAAAACTAGTGACAAACATTCATTTAGCAGTGTAAATGCATCTAAACATGACAGAACCTCCACAATGTATTCCACAGATCATCACAGCCTCTATGCAAGTGAAATTAAACTCAAAATTACCAACAAGCAATAAAACTCAGCATTCTTCTCCCAACTCAGTTTTCATACAAATCCTATTATTCACTGTGCCCACACAGTCAAAGCATTCTATATATTAATAAAGAAAAGAAAAGAGAGTAGAAAATAAAAGGGAGTGAGGCAGAAATAAAAAATGTAAGAGAAAGCTGTAAGAAGTATATACAATGGAATGTTACTTACTGTTTATATTAATAGAGTTAAAAATAAAACATATTATTTACTCTTATTTAGTTCTGATTATTATTAGTTAAAGCATGACAGATTATTTACAAACAAGCATAAGCAGTATAATCAAGAAAGTATAATTAGAAATAGCATTTGAAGAACTTATAAACTTTTACAAGAAATAAATATGTTATTATTCTATTAATGATATTTTCATTACTGTTCTCTCCCTGCCCTCCCCACCCTTTACCCACTACATAATCTAAATAGAATGTCATTGTCTAAACAAAGAAAATAATAAAGAAGGAAAAAAAGGTAAAGATAAAAAATGTATCAAATTACTAACCTTACTTTTTCAGAAAGAGAAACAAATCGAGTCACAGCCTGCCATTAAATCCTCAGGCATTTTGACTGGTTATGAAACAAAACATTTCTTTGCACATAGAGAATAACTTTGATTAAATCTTTTCCAAAATATTTGTGGCTTTCTGGAAATGCAGGAACTATATTCAAAAGATTAATAATGAACTAAAATGATGAGAGAAAAAAAACATATAACAAATCATTTGTTTTTAGTCTCTTCTTCTTCTCTGAAGTCTTCCAGGAAGCTTCAGTTGCCAATCTCTTTAATGAAGAACTAGCCCATTCCATTTCTTCTATTTTATCCAAAATCCTTTTTCTTTGACAAACAGTAAAGCAGAGTCTAAATCATCGAAGACCTTAGGACCATCAGGAAGGAAGATTTTAAGCTTGGCAGGAAACAGAAGGTATGTTTTAAACTGTGCTTTTTAAGCTCCCTTATTAGTGGCAGAAAAACTTTTCTTTTAGCAATTACCATGGAAGAATAGTCATTGTCAAAACGCACAGTTGTCTCATTAAACTTAACAGGAGCTTTAGCCCAAGCAGATTTAAGAACCATCTCTTTATCAAAGATGATAGAAATCTAACTATAACTGATCTAGGATAGTTTTTGTTAGAGTTAGTATTAGCTATAGATCTATGTGCTCTTCGATACCAAAAGAGAATGCTTCTGGTAAATCTAAAGTTTTAGGGAGCCATGTTGTTAAAAAAGAAGTAATATTGTTACCTTCAATATTTTCTGGCAGTCCAAAATTCCTAATGTTATTAGCCTAGATCTATTTTCCAGGTCATCCAGCTTTGTTTGTAAATGTGTTTTGTTTCAGCAGAAACTCAATGTTGATTCCCTCTTCTTGTATTTTATTTTCCATGTCATTCACAGCTTCTTCTATGCCTGTCATCTGGATCTTCTGTTGTTGCAGGTCCATATGTAACAAGTCTATTTGTTTTGTAGTTTTTCTATGAAAGTGTCTATTTTAGTATCCATTTTATCCATCTTAGCAGTAAGTTGCTGGACTATAATTATCAGAGACTGAAGTTCTTTCTTGATGCTGGAGTCTTGAGAATTTGTCTTACTGGAACTCATTTCAGACTGATAAACTGACAGGAAAATTTCCAAAGTAATTTCTGACAGGAATATTATTAAGATTTCCTTTCTTTTTTAGATATAGTTCAAGAACTATATAAAACAAACATATTTAGAAAGAAAATTACTTCAAGAATTAATTTTTTAAGTAATTAATTCCTGTCAATGTAATGAAATTGGTGGAGCTGAAGAAATCTGCTGCTATCCTGTGTTCATCCTTGGCCACGCCCCCAGATCGATGTAGTCCTGAATGTGGGTATGCTGATGCAGGCAAGTATGACAGTGTAATAGGTGGAGGCTGCAAATATATGATGTCCAAATGTATACAGGTTCTGTAAGCAACCCAGTACCTTGCTATACTCTGTACAGATCACACATACTCACATCTACTAGGGGTTAAATGTGTACACCTGCTTCCAAAGGATTAATGCACAGTACAATAACTATCTGTCAGGCATGTATGTTCAACTGTATGTTCAACTGTCACTACAGTCTTTGGTGACACTCCACTTAAATTACAAGGTCAGACTGTCTATCCAAGTGAGTATTAGGCAGAAATCAGTCAAGCAAGCTAAACTAGTTCCCCAGTAGCTCTATGTGTTGAGAAATAGATAGGTTGTTCATTTTTGCACACACAGACCATGGTTTGAATCCAGGGAGTGGTACTAAGATGTGTGAATATTTACAGACAAGTAATCCTGAATATATGTACAAATAGTCAGGTAGTGTTAACATATATTTTCTCCCCAGGTTTTACAGGTAAAGAAATGATTGTAGTATCTGTATGATGGGTATACTGATAAACTCTGTGTCCAAATGTTTTAGTGTCCAACCCCATGCCTGCAAAAGACAGCAGGATAGGTACATACACCATGCACTCTTCCCGATTCATGTCTCTCAAGTGTCATGCTGTCATGGCTAGTGATCACTGTTGCCAATAACCTTGGATACAGATATGAATCTAGTTGAAGAATGCGAGTAGCACACTCACACAACATCAATGCAGGCTACACCTTGTGTAGGGCAGACCTGTAGAGTATTGAGCAGTACTGTTGTGAAAAATAGAAGCCTATACAGCTGTTAATGGACTTTTTTCTCTATCCCCACCTTTTTTGTGCATCAGTAATTATTATCCATATTCTATGGGTATGTTCTCAAAATCCAATGTTAGGTCTTGTGTTCTATTATTGTTCATATATTTAATTGTTTACATATTAACATACCTTGTTCAAATACCATTGTTGGTGGCCTGTTGCCACACACTTAACAGGGCATGATGTTAAAATTCTGACTGTTCTTCTATATATGCATGCGTTCTGTTTGCTATGCAATTGCGTGAATTCCACTGTTCTGGGTTAATTGGAACACCCATGCATGCTGTTATAACTAATTTTGAAATGTTTTGTTCATGACTAGCCAATACATTTTGTAAAACCTCAACACCATAGCACATTTGGGAAGGCCAATCCTGGCGGATCCACCTTCCCTGCCTCATCTGGCGATGGCATTGGGCCCCAGGATGTTAGGTACCCAACCCAGAACTGCCCTCTCTGCTGGTCTTGCACCGCCCTTGGGTGGAACTGCCTCAGGGAACAGCCCCCCCCCCCCCCGAGCATGGGCACAGAAGGGAACCTGTCACCCACAGACAGTTCCATGGCATGGTGTGCAGGGTCATCCAGCAAAACCTGGATGTATGACTGCGCCAGATTGAGGACAGACTGGAGCACATGGAGGGGCACCTTGCACCTGTTGCCCAGCACCCAGCACAGCCACCTTTGGGGCTGTGAAGGTGCAGTGGTGACTGCCCATAGGTGGGGATCTCAGTCCCACTGTATCCATTCGGGGCTCATGGGCCTCTGATTCCCAACCACCCTCCCCGTCCAAGGTGTTTACCCCCCCATGTGTCATATACTACCCCTATCTGCTGTCTTGTGCATCTTGTCTTATTGTGAATGCAACCTCTCCTACCCAACCTACCTCCCAAACATACCTACAACCCTTCCCCAACATTCCATTCTTACCTTAAAAAAAGGGGCATCTGTCCCACAAAAAAAAAAATCATTGCCCCATACATAGCTCTACATTTTGCCCCCATGTACAGTGACATAAATCGATCTACCCTCAAATTACTCTGCAGATGTATGTTGCCAACATCCCTCCCTGTGGGGTGTGAGGCTGTAAATTCAAAATTTTGCATATCATTCACATCTGTTACTGCAGAAGAAATGTAGAGCTATGGTACTTTCCTACACCTGTCCTGCACACCCCTAGCTGATTTTACTAATGTTTTACCCCCTACTTGCCCCCATTTCACCACTTTCCTATCAGCCTTTTCTTCTTTTCTTTTTTGAAATTAGTGTGGGTTTAAGTGGGAATAAGCAGCACTAAATGAAGCCAAGCAGGACTAAGTGCCTCTTGGCATCACTTAGCATCACACAAATCCGTACAAACCTGCTTACAACTGCTTAAAACTGCTTTAATCACTCTGTCTCAATCAGCCTCTGTTCTGCCCAGCAACAAAACAATCAGCCTTGGCAGGTCCCAAACCCAGGACCCTGTGCATTACAGTCAGAGCAACATACCACTACAACACATGAACTGTGGGAGCTTACAATGCTTTTACAAACATATTGTGCATTATAGTCATTTAAAATAAGGGAAAAAAACACATCCCTGGCAAGTCTTAAACCCAGGAGCCTGTGCACTCCAGTCACAGATGCTACTACCACTGCACATGAGCTGTGAGAATTAAGAATGCTTCAGTACATATATCATGCAGGATGGTCATCCAACATTAGGAAAAACCTGTGGAATTAGTAATGTTAAATACATATGTGTGTGTGTGTGTGTGTGTGTGTGTGTGTGTGTGTGTGTGTGTACATTATATATATATATATATATATATATATATGTATATATATATATATATATATATATATATATATATATATATAATATATATATATATATATATATATATATATATATATATATATATATATATATATATACATACATTCATACATACATACATGCTCAACCTCTTAGTGCAAGACATGTGAACAAAGCCTGACAAAGTGGGGGGACAAATGCCCAGAAATAGAGATACAGTTTAATTATTGATTTTTATAAGCTTAGAAAGTTGCTACAGTGACATGGTTTGTTTTAGCAGATATTTCCTGAAATATTTAAAGTCTGACACCCAAATGCTTCTCATTATTTAGTGACTTAAATCCTCACATCATCCCAGTGAATTGTTAGAAATCCACAACAGTTATGGGGAACAGACCAAATATATGATCCAAACACCTGGATATTCTATGAAAATCTGGATAGTTGAGAGATGTGAGTGCAGTCATGTAATATTAGGGAAAAAGCACTGAGCTTCCAAGCATTTCACCCATCACATTCTGAACTACAGTCAGAGGAACACAACACTACACCAAATCAGCTCTAGGGAATTGCTGGCACTTTTGCTAATATATAATGCACTATAGGGATGTAACTGTAGGGAAAAACAGACATTGTTGAGAAATTGGCTACCCAGAACCATTTTCAGTACAGTCAACGCAATATACCAGTAAGTCCAACTGACCTCTACAGTATAACGACTGATGCATCCAGACAAACCCTGTTAATCTAGCAAGTTTCTAACTGTATAACAGCAATACGTACAATCTCTCCCTAATTCTGGAACTTTGTCCTCATTTTGTTGGGCTTTCTCCACATTTCCTGTTGACAGGTATGCAGACACAACATGCAAAACTGTGAGCATAGCACATCAATCCCAACAGTAAACAGTATTTCCACCTACCCTCTGTGATGCTGTAGCTCCCACATCTCCATAATGTCCTACTCACAGACAAGGAAAAAGGGCAAGGCCCACACAAAGGACTTAATTATAGCACTGTTGCCATGCCATTGGCTAATGGAAAGACAATAGAGCTGTTCTGGATGCAATTAGCAAGTGAGAGACACCAATTGGTGCACAGACCATCACCTGCTCATGAGCATTACCTCCAAAAGGCAAGCTGCTGCCTATGCAAAACTGGTCTGAACCTTTTTATGCAAAGACAGACTGTGAATAGAGAAAGCTACACTTCTGGATTACTTTGAGAAAAACACTACATCACTATAACAGGTATGTCAAAGAATTAAGCATGTAATGGAATGAAGAAGGGGGGATGCAATAATGTGAAATAGGAAGTTAAACAATAGGTCTCAATAAGACTTGGACTGACATGTTGCTGTCCAGCACTTACAGCCATCCTTGCTGGCTCTGTCTGCAATGACATAGATCACAGCTCTGGCCCCTGAGTCCCCTCAGCAAAGTTCAGCTCACATATGACTACTACTGGAGTGTCTGTTGTACAATACTGACTGTGACATTGCCAGGCCAGCTACCTGGGATGTTGTAAATATTCATATGTCACTATTCAATACTAACAAATAATCAAAAACAAGCAGCAAGTGGCAAGAATTAAACTAGTAAAAACAAAACACCGCAGCCACCGAGCCCAAATGAATCCAAGTCCAAGGGAAGAGCTGACAGTTAGCTTAACGTGAAAAGTTTATTTAAAATAAACTTTTTACGTTAAGCTAACTGTCAGCTCTTCATGAACTTGATCATTCGGCTTGTGATGTTTTACTATTCAATACTACATCTTACCAAAAAAGCCATTCTCACTGATAAAAGAAAGTTCTACTGCAACCTACAAGAAACAAACCTAAATAAACCCAAACAATTCTGGTCTTCTATTAATAGACTCCTTTCTCCAGGTACTGCTAAAACTCCCTCCCCACTAAATGCCAACCCTGACACCCCTCTTCAAACTGAAAATACTTTTAACTCATTCTTCTCTGATACTATTCAATCTCTCGCTAGACAATTAAATACTAATAACTTTTATCCTCCTAACAATCACTTAAACTCTAACTGTAGCTTCTCTTTACAACCCATCTCTACTTCTACCATCTTCAAACTACTTCTCAAACTCAAACCTTGTACTCCCTCTGCTGACAAGCTCCCTCCCCTATTCTTACAAAAAGCAGCCAAAGAAATTGCTTACCCAATTTCTTTACTCATAAATAGAACCATCCAAGAAGGAACCATCCCTCATATCTGGAAAATCTCTCATATTATCCCTCTACATAAAGGTGGTAACTCTATTGACTATTCCAACTTTAGACCTATTGCTCTTCTCTCTCCATTAGCAAAAATTATGGAGAAATGTATACATCAGCAACTGGTACAGTACCTGTCTATTCACAATATTTTAGCTCACTGTCAGCATGGCTTTAGACCCCACCATAGTACTACCACTGCCCTCCTTTCCTTTGCAGATACCATTAACAGCAATGTAACAAGAACCTACTCTCTTCTGCCCTATTCATTGACCTCTCTAAAGCTTTTGACATGGTCAACCACTCTTCTCTAATTAGCATTCTCAACTCCCTCTCATTTGACAGCCTTGCCATCAACTGGTTTACATCATACCTCAGTAACAGACAACAAGCCGTTCTTTGGGAAAACCATATCTCCTCCTTACTTCCCATTGCAATTGGTGTCCCTCAAGGCTCTATCCTTGGTCCTCTCCTGTTCTCCCTCTATATTAATGATCTCCACTCTGTAATTCCACAAGCTACCTGCATTCAATATGCAGACGACTCTACTATCATTTGTTCAGCATCCACCTCCTCTGATCTAACCACTCTAACTCAAACTACATTCAACACTGTAGAAACATGGTTTACTAGACGGTATCTACTTCTCAATGCCAAAAAAACCAAACTTCTCCTCTTCACTCCCACCAATCGTACCTCTCCACTTAACTTCTCTATCTACTCAAACAACAAAACTGTCATCTCTCCTGACTCCACAACAAAACTACTTGGTGTTACCATTGATAACAATCTCTCTTTTGACCAACACATCAACAACGCCATCAAAACTGTTAACAGAAAAATTGGATCATTATACCGTATAAAACCATTTCTTACCCCATCAACTAGAGCTACTATTGCTCACTCCCATCTTATATCAACTCTCTTCTATGCCTCTCCTATCTTCACCAACCTTAAAAAAAACAACCTAAACAAACTAGCTACTTGCTATAATAACATTGCCCGCTTCGCCACTGGTAACCCTTTTAGAACACATCACTGCCTCAATTTGAAACAGTTAGGCTGGCTGGAACTACAAAACTATCTTAATATTTCACAACTTACAATTGGCCACAAATTACTGTACCAACCTAGTAACACCCCTATACTTTCACAACTTCTACTCCATTATAACAATCTCACCTCTCTTCGTTCCTCCTGTAAACTTATGACCAAAACCATAAAGGCCCACAACTTAGCTGGTGACTCTCTATTCACCAATACTGTAGGCAGAGTATGGAATTTGCTGCCTAAAGAGTTAACACTAATCTCATCCCTACCTCTCTTCAAACAACAAATCAAACTACATTTCCAAAACCACTGGCTCTGTTCCTGTAGTACTCCAGGCTAACTTCCCTCTCCTTACTCTCTCCTAACCTTTTACCCTTCATTTTGCCTGAAAACAAACGTCTACCCTGCTTCCCTTCCCTGCTGTCCTCTTATGCTCTGACCTACGTCTACTATCTCTCCCACCTCGTCTTGACTGTCTTTTTTCTTCTCCTCTCTTACTTATGATTCTGGCCTTGTGCCATTTCTTTTCTTTCCTTCATACTCCTTCCACTTCTCTTCCCTTTGAGCTTTTACTGTAATCTTCATGGCTGTTGCCTTACTGCATAACCATATGTTTTAGGTAAACTTGCTTTGAAATCGACAGAACATTGTGTATGAGTTTAAATTTTTGAGTTCCTTTAATGTATGCTGATTTTTGATTACTAGTTGATTTAAATGTATATTTTTATGTGTAAGTCTTTATTAACAATTTGTCTATCTGTCTTGCTTATGTTATGTGTGGAGCTTTTCTCCACGGGCCTCTACTGAAAATGGACATATATCCAGCTAGACTAGCCCGGTCAACAAATGTAAAATAAAAAATAAAAAATACTATGATAAATATGCTTGTCTTAAAATGTAAGAGTCCTATATAGGGTATGAGCATAGTAAACAACTGGCACAGAAGTGTGTGTTGAACTGTATGTTATATATTGAGCTCATACCTTTCAACTGTCCAGAGTGTTGCATCCAGACCACATGTTTGCCTCATATTTGTAGTCATTTTCTCATACAGTTGTGTTTTGTCTGGCAAATCACAGGCAAAATCAGTAAAGACTTAAGTCATAACATAATAGCATACATTTTAATGTCAGATGTCATATCCTTCAGA
>NC_056746.1:691190010-691206101 GCF_019279795.1 Protopterus annectens
TTGACCATTTTCATTTTTCTAGACCACTGAGTTACAAGAAACAGTTCCTATGTAAGGAAAAAGAAAATAAAGGCCATGAAGTAACATGGTTATTTTTAAGTTTCTTCTTGTGGTCAACACTTTTCCAGGTTCCATTTTCAGCAATTCTTTTGAGACTGGAACTAGCCCAGTCCATGTCATCTATTTTATCCAGAATTATGTTAGATTTAATATACTTAAGAGCTGTATCCATTTCTTCAAAAATCTTAGGACCATCTGGAAAGAAGATTCTCAGCCTTGCAGGTGAGATTTTATTTGTGCTTTTTTTAGTTCTTTGAGTAAAGGTAGGAATTGTTTCCTTTTAGTTATGCCAGGTTAGAATAGTCATTGTCAAAATGGATGATGTTATCTTTTTATTTAATAGGTGACTTAGACCAAGCAGTATTCAATATTATTTCTTTATCATGGGATGATAAAAATTTAACTATGACAGATTTTGTGGAATTACTTCTGACAGATTTGGATGTAGATAAAGACCTGTGAGCTCTTTCTATACCAAAAGAAAGTGCTTCAGGAAGCTGTAAAATATCTGGTAGCCATGAGGTTAAAAAATTCTCCAAGTTGTTTTATTCTAGGTTGCCTGGCAGCCCAAAAATCCTTATGTTATTTCTTCAAGATCATGTATTTTAGTTTGAAGCAGGGTATTTTGCTTAAGAAGGAATTCTAAATTATGTTCATTTGTTGTATTCTGCTGTCCATGTCATTTAAAGATGTTTCAATATCTGTAATTTGTTTCTTCTGCTGCTAAGGTCCTGATGTAAAGTATCCATTTGTTGAGAAGTATTTTCTTTAAAAACATCAATCTTCACATCCATTATTTCAATTTTTGTGGATAATTCCTGAATAGTAGTTAAAATAGTTTGAAACTCTTTTTTTATTGCTGAGTCCTGGTGAGAGATTTTGTATAGCTCATGTTGAATCCAAATGCCAGAAGCTTCTCTTATTTTTTTACAGGAAAAGTTAAAAAAAAAACTTAGAAAATAATTTAATACTAACTTAGAAGACTATTAAAAGAAACTAAATATATAAAAATGTATTTAAGTAAGTTTTAAATAAAAATACCTGTCATAAAAGAAATGATAAGGCAGAGCTGAAATAAAGTGCTGCTACTCAAGGCATGCCCCCCCCCCCAAACAATTTCAACATAATTAAATTAATGATGTGATATTGCTGGTTAAGCTTTGACTTAAATCAGTCATTGACATCTTTTAAGAAGATATCATATAAAACATTCTTGGATCAATTCCATTAATAGTTTCACTAAAGAACTAAACTGAATAACTGAATATGTTATACAAGCCTGTCTTCCTATGTTTTTTTTTTTTTTGCTTTGTTAACCATAGTGATAACTTGTGGTTAATGCATATGTTTGCAAAGGGTATTTACACACCAACCTTATGAAATCACGAAAGAATATCCCTGTGAAAACATAATTAGCCTGCTTCATAAGCATATCTATTCAGTTATATCAAAAGATCAAAAAGCAAAAATCACTAAAATGAAAACAGTCAAATAAGGTGACCAAGAAGTCATATCCACAAATATTATTAAAGTATAAATGTGGCTTTTCTGGTTTCCCCACACATCACTAAGTGCAGAATGTCTGCTACAACCAATCAGGCAGTTAATCTGCTTGATTAATTCAGTTCAGTCAAACACAAGTGTGGCCATACTTAGCTCAGTAAAGCAGGAGATAGGAAATGCACTATCTCTGTTGTTAATGTGAGTGGAAGATGGTAGACTCATGCATGCACATAGGGAAGGTCTCTTTGAATCATTAGATAAAATGCAGGCATGGGAAAAATGACAATCTGACTAAACATACACAGATACAAGGTAGTAATCATGCCATCATATCTTGGGGTATTAGTGAAACTTGACCCAGTAGTCGTCCACACTACAAATGCAGTTCAAATTCTCATTTTATCCAGAGCTACTATAAAGATGTGTACAAATGGTGACAGTGGAAGTGTCCATCACAGGCTCTTTTCAAAAGTGTTGCATGTATCCTCACACTGGCTAAGTGAAAGTTAGGAAACTCTGTGTATGGCAAGACAGTTGCAACTGGTGGTTATATGACACAATCCACATTCCCCATCTTACTGTCATCATGAATAAGAAGGAGATGGAGCACCGTTTTAAAGCACTGTTCTCACTATTGCTACATTACAAGCTTACATGCACTTTTTGGTGTATGTACCTAGCATGCATCCTGTACTGTTGTATTGCTCATGCATGTCTTGACTAGTGTGCCCTTATAGTGTGTGTGTGTGTGTGTGTGTGTGTGTGTGTGTGTGTGTGTGTGTGTGTGTGTGTGTATGTGTATGTGTATACTTGTCCATCTGTCCCAAATACTTGACATCTGCAAACTCCAAACACCTTGCACCTGGGATATAGATGTCATGACAGCTGGTACAGTAGAGTAAGACTACACCTGGGATATAGATGTCATGACAGCTGGTACAGTAGAGTAAGACTACACCTGGGATATAGATGTCATGACAGCTGGTACAGTAGAGTAAGACTACACCTGGGATATAGATGTCATGACAGCTGGTACAGTAGAGTAAGACTATGACCTGTGAGTGAGCTGGTTCCCATGGAGAAGGGATGGATTCCCTCAGCGTGTTAATGACTCGGGTATGCCTGCTGGTGCTGCTGCAGATGTGTATAGGAGAGGAATAACCGGGCATTTACAGAATGCTCTCCATCAGTTAGCTTATAAGTGAGGGTAGCAGCAATCAATGGAGACATCTTTGCTGTCAAGCTGCAGTGCCTCAAGCTCATGAACTCTCAAGCTACTGGAAATATGTCCACTTCCACTTTGAAATTGTATTTTCTGTTGTGTTATGCTACACTGGATTTATAGTGCAAGCAGACTGTACTTGACCAGTTTGTGATAAACCAGCTTTTGATGAGTGGATGAGTTTAGGCTTTCCAATGGAAAAATTATATTCTAAAGTTTTTCTAATACTGAGTAAGACTCGTAATAGATGTGGTGTGGTGGATGCATGAGTCATGTACTGGAACATAAAATTTGATGTGTCTATGTTTGATATACAAAATGACATGCCTGGTAGTAAATGATTTCTGCACAGCTCAGGGAAATATATTCTGTGCTGAACATATTCAGTATGCTGTGTATTGCTATGTACACAGACAGGCACACACTGACACACACACACACACACACACACACACACACACACACACACACACACACACACACACACACAAACAGACACACAGACACACACACACGCACACTCACAAATGCACATGCAGGCACCCAAACATACACAAACACACACACAGATGCACACACAAACACACATATACACCCATTTACCCCCCCACACACACACACACACATACGCATGCATGCACTCATATTTATTAATTCAGTTGTGATTATTTCTGCTAATGCACAGCAAGTGACACACGGTTGCTGTTAAATTCTTGAATCAAGTGATTTTATAGTTTCATAGTTTCATAGTATAGTACTAGGCTATCTGCCCTGGGGCATTTGTAAGCCTAGCCTTTATAAAGTGCATTTTATATGCACTTTATAAACACTTTTCACTATAACAGGTTTATGATAAAAGATCCAATGCATATAGAGCCCCAGCTATTGTGACTATTAAAACTAAATATTGTTCATGTTATTTTTATGTTCAGATGTAAACAGTTTCTGACCCAAATGTGTTTCAAGATGATTGGAGAAATCAGTCAGACCTCTGCATGTACGACGGCTATTGCATGGCTCAGAAACATCAGAAGACTACAAAAACATGGTAGAGCCAGCAAACAGTGGACAGCCATCCGTTTATTAATGGAGGACGGAGAAAAACAAACCTGTTTTGGCCATTAGTCCTTCCTCAGTGTCTGCATTTGTTACAGAATGTCACAACCATATAAATATCTAGTGGTCTAGTGCCACCTAGAGTCCATAAACAAAATTACATCACATATATTCATTTAAACTAGGGCAAAAGAGTGCACCCAGTTTTATAATCCATTTCTTTTCCATTTTATTTAATATTCCATGCCAACCTGATTTGTTGCATGCATTCCATTGTATAATGTCAATCACAGTAAATCTGAACTTAGCCCGGGGATGTTTTATTGTATGTTTATATAGTGCATTGGTTGGTTTACCAGTCCTAATGTCGCAAAGGTGTTCTGAAATCCTAAATTTTACACATAGGAAGTTTGTCCTATATAAAGGCTCATCAGTTGCAGGATGCCAAATAAATCACCCAATCTGATTGACAATTTGCAAAGAATTTAATCGGAAAAACTTCACCAGTATTCCTGCTTGTGAATTCTTTGGTTTTGAAGATATTATTACAGTGTGCACAGTGACCACATGGGAAGCATCCCACTAAAGGGCCACCTTCTAAAGTGATTTGTTTAGATAAATTCTCATTTCTGTTAATATGTTTGTAATGATTGAAAAAGGATCCCATGTTCCGACCCTGTCTGTAAGAAAAGTGACATCTGTCATCCAGTATGTCCCTAAGCTTATTATCTGCTAACAATATGTTCCACTGCCTCTGCACACAATTGATGAGAGTATCTGTATTTCTCCCATATGTGGTGACCAATCTAATTTGAGAATTAGATTTCTGTTTGTTCTCCCTATATTGTAGCAAATTCTCCCGATTTGTATTGGTAGCAAATCGTCTACCCTGAGCAATGTCACCTTTTTGGTACCCACGGTTCTGAAACCTTATAGATAAGTTTGACTCATAGGTGGAAAATGTCCTTTCCTCTGAGCAAATCCTCCTAAGCAGAGAAATTGTGACTTTGGAATGTTTCTACAAATATGGGGTGGATGAAAGCTGGAGGCATGGAGCAAGGAGTTGTATTGGGGGTATTTCCAATAAATTTTTGTTGTTAATATATGATCTGCATTCTTTGTTACTAACACATCCAAAAAGGTAATCTGATTTTTATCATAAGTTATCGTGAATTCAATACCCCATTTATTTTCATTCAAATAGGTGACAAACTCCTTGAGATAGACAATGTCAGATCTCCACACCATCCAGCAATCATCCAAATACCTCCTCCATATATCAATCTCATCCATGTAGATGTTGTGTGCCCTATCATAGATAATTTGGTCTTCAACATAGGCCATAAAAAGATCTGCATATATAGGGGAAAAAGAAGCCCCCATGGCAGTGCCTTTGGTCTGTAGATAATATTCATTCCCATAAAATATCACATTCTTAGTTAATACATGCTCCGACAAGCAAAGTAACAATGTATTGAAGCCTGGGGGATATAGTTCTGACTTTGTCAACCAATATTCCAATCCATCTAGGCCTGACCAATGGGGGATGTTGGTATATAATGCAGAAACATCCAAAGTGCACAAATACCACCCATCTTCAAGCTGCATGTCTGCTATAATGCAGAGGAATTCAGTCATATCCTGTATTCTTGCTCTTACATATTGTAGCAAAGGCTTAAGGTGGAATGTGAGGAACTGAGATCATGGTTCAGTAATGGAACCTCTTCCCGAAAAAATCGGTCGACCTGGTGGATGTATTGGATCCTTGTGAATCTTAGGGAGGAAGTAAATGTATTGATTGGAGGGATCAGTTACTGTGAGATGGTATTGAGTATCTTGTGTTATAATACCTTCCTCCCTAGCTAGTTGTAAGAATTCATCTATTTTCTTTTTAAATCCTGGTGTAGGATCAATCACCATATGTGTATAGTATCTATTATCTGATAACTGTTGCATAGCTTCAGATTTATATGATGACCAATCCTGTACTACAATGGCACCCCCTTTGTCTGCTGATAATATTACTAATTTCTTGTTATTAGCCATTCCAATGATTGTATCCATCTCCTTCCTGGATACATTGTTCTGTTTGACATGCATATCCTTAAAATTGAAGTGTAAATCTTTGAGAGTGGAATTATAGAACATGGATACATTTGGATGCATTGGTGAAATAAATGTCGATTTGTAATATTTGAATCTTGCATCATTACCTGAATTATCTTCTGTCTGAAAGAATAATTTCAAGTTAAGTAATCTACAAAACTCAGAAATAACATTAGCAAATGAATCTTCAGAGATAAAGAAACCAGGAATGAAGTTAAGACCTTTATTAAGAATTTGTATCTGTGTTGTGGACAATGTGGTAGATGAAATGTTTAACACATTATTTATTTCTGAACAATCAGTTTCAATAGATCTACCATGTTTTCCACCCCTGTGTTTCCTTCCAGCCTGTTTGTACCTTTGGCTAAAGGGATCAAAGAATTTCTCCTTTTAGAGACTGGTGAGTCGGCGGAGTGTTGTGTAGTGGACTCTAAGGTGGTTGAGGAATCCTCACCTGATTCGTCACAACTTGATGTGTTTGATTTTTTCAAGATAAATCTGGGTCTTTTCCTTTTATTAACCTTCCTGTGGGAAGGCTCAAACCTAACCTGTTTGTTACTTGAGAAGGGGTGTCCCCCTTCATAATCACTTAAATCTCGGTGAAATTTACCCATTTTCTTGTCCTTTAGTGTCTGTTCAAGGCTGAGAAGGTCCTGTCCCAATTTCTGGAGGTTATTCGTATAGCCCTCTTGACCTTCAAATTTACTGATGTCATTACACATATCAATAATTTCTATTATGTGTTTGTCTATGGTCCTATCATAATATGCCGCTAAAATTTTGACAAATTCCATTGATGATTTGTGTTGAGCCTCTGCCCATTGTTCCAATAATATGGAATCTGCTTCGGAGACAAGTGATTGTGTCTTTACCCTCAGTCCCCTGGGTGATATATATTTAGCTAAGTAGGCTTTGAAAAGTTTAGCATGCCACACATTAGCCCTTAGTTTCCTCATACTTTTATTCAGTTTATGGAATGAAATTTCACAACTGTTAGTTGTTACAGAAGCTTCCTTGTTATTACCTTCCCCCAAATTAGTAAGCCCAAAAGCTGCTAAATCATCCCTATCAGCTAAAAGGCACTCAATAGATCTGTAAGATTCATAATAAATTATATCAAATCCACTACAAGCTCACCAACAATAATTTCACAGTGCCTGGTCCCCACTAAAAATCTATAGGAATATGATATCCTTAAGTGTGAGGACTAAGCAGGCCCCTGTCAATATATTGTGTATACATAAAATGTATATACGTAGACCATAAAGAAGTGAACAATAATAGTTACTATAATGAAGGAGTCCTAATCAACCCCTTTTTCAAGTGCTATGTTCACTCCAAATTATTTTATTTATTTATTTATTTTTATTTATTTATTTTACATTTCTTGACCGGGCTAGTCCAGCTGGATATATGTCCATTTTCAGTGGAGGCCCGGGGAGAAAAGCTCCACAAATTACAACAACATAAAAGGTCAAGACAAAGACAATAACAGTATAATTTGGTACATAAGTTTTAACAATTATAGTACAAGCCTAAGACTATATATTTTATATTTCAGTAGGAAAAAGGAAACATTTATCTAAGAATAGATGAATAAGACTAATACATTTGTATTAGAAATGGTGTAGTACAAATCTTTATAACATATTACAAAATTAGATACACCTAGTAATTTATGATAAGAGATACTAAGGTCTCACAAAAACCTAAGAAAGAAAAACACTAGAGATCAATAGATAGAGTATAGAAGAACAGCAAACAAGGATGGATTTCTAGTGTTATTTAACACATAGGTTGTGATACTATATGAAGGTGTTTGATCATTCCACAGTATATACCATGAAAAAAAATCCTAAGGAAGGTAAGCTCACTAAAAATTAGTGAGACAACACAAGATCATGATAGGCTAGGAATTGTGGGAGTCTAGTTAATAGTTAGGTACTTAGTCTGGGTTAACACAGGGGCATAGCCAGTGTGATTTGAGGTAGGGTTTAAGCTTGCTTTTAAATAAGCTGACAGAGGATATTGAGGTTAGCTGGCTTGGGAGGATGTTCCAGGCTTTACCTACTGTATTGGAGAACAAGGTGTCACCAGCTAAGTTGTTGGATTTTGATATTTGTACAAGTAGGTTATTAGCTGAGCATAAGGTCTTGAGGTTATTATAGGGGATGACTAGGGATGTAAGTATGGGTGTATTTTGAGGTAAATACAGGATCTTATGGGCTACTATTAATTGATTGAAAAGTATTAAATTTGGCATCTCTAACCATCCTAACTGATTCAGATTGATACAGTGATGAGTTCTATAGGAGGACACAGCTGAAAATCTGGCAATATTGTTGTAGGAGGATGTAAGTTTACTCAGATTGCTTCTACATATTTTGGTATAGATAGGGGAGGCATAGAGCAAGGTAGAGATTAGGTGAGTACGAGCAATAGTAACCCTGGCTGGAGGTGTAAGAAAGGGTTTTATTCTATAGAGGGAACCTAGTTTCTTGTTTATTATTTTTATGGTGTTATTAATGTGAGGTTCAAAGGACAAGTTGTTATCTATTAGTACCCCGAGTAGTTTGGTGGTTGGTTCTGGAGATATTATAGTTCCATCATTTGAAGTAATAGTAAAGTTAAGTGGGGAGGTTCTGCGGGTGGGGGTAAATAGTAGCATTTTTGGTTTTTTTGGGGTTAAGGATAAGACGTCATTGTAGGAGCCAGTTTTCAACTGTACTAAAGGTCATTTGGGTTAGTGACTGAAGTTCTGATTGAGAAACAGCAGCGCATATGAGTGTGGAGTCATCAGCGTATTGGATACAGTCAGCTTGAGGAATTACAGAATGAAGGTCATTTGTAAAGATGGAGAAGAGTAATGGGCCTAATATAGATCCTTGCGGGACCCCTAGAGTGACTGGGACGTGGGAAGATAAAGTATTTTCCCATAGTACAGCCTGTTGCCTGTTATGTAGGTATGATTGGAACCACTGTATAGTATGGTTGTCCAATGACAGGTTTGGAGTGTGTGTATAAGGAGGTGGTGATTCACCATGTCAAATGCTTTGGACAGGTCAATAAAAACAGCTGAGGATAGAGTATCAATATTACGATTGCTGTTAATATGGTTAGTGAAGGATAAGAGAGCAGAGGTGGTGCTATGAAATGGTCTAAAGCCATGTTGACAGGGTGCTAATAAATTATGATCGAGTAGGTAGGTTAACAGTTGTATGTGTATACATTTCTCCATTATTTTTGCCAAAGGAGATAGAATAGCTATGGGCCTATAATTGGACAACTCTTTGGAGTTACCGCCCTTACGCAGGGGAATTATGTGAGAGATTTTCCAGATTAGGGGAATAGATCCTTCAGAAATAGTTCTGTTAATGAGGATGAATATGGGGTAGGCTATGACTTTAGCAGCTTTTTGCAGGTATTCTGCAGGTAATTTATCAGCAGAGAGAGCAGTGGGTTTAAGTTTCTGTATGAGGTTACAGATACGTGAAGTGGGCACTGGCTGAAAATGAAATTGATGAGAATTATTGGTAGAGGTTGCGGCAGAGCATGGGGTGCTAGGC
This sequence comes from Protopterus annectens, assembly GCF_019279795.1. Taxonomy (NCBI): domain Eukaryota; kingdom Metazoa; phylum Chordata; order Ceratodontiformes; family Protopteridae; genus Protopterus; species Protopterus annectens. The sequence goes on from NC_056746.1 coordinate 691,199,524, forward strand.
GATAGCTGGTTGGCTAGGGATTGTATAGTTTCAGTGAAAAAGTATTAAATGAGTCAGCTATTTGGATGGGATTGTTGTGATCAGAGCCAGAGGGAGAGGGAGTACTTGAGCCTCCAGGGTGTAGGAGGTTATTGATACCTCACCAGAATTTTTTGGGATTATTTTGGTTGGTTTGTTGTAGTTGGTAGTAGTAGTTTCTTTTATCAGCTACTATGGCTTTTTTTGTTTCATTTCTTTGCTGTCTGAATTGCAGGTGGTCTGAGGGGCTTTTTGTTGAGCGCCATTTGGCCCATAGTTTATTTCTTTGGAGGATTTTTTGTTTGGTCGTTTTGGTGAGCCATGGTGCCGGTTTGGTTCTAATTCTAACTTTGCGTAATGGGGCATGGCTGTCTAAAATGGTTAGAAATTTAGAGTTAAAGTATTTCACGGCATTATCTATTGGAAGGTATTTCAGGGGTGACCAGTCACAGGTGACTAGTTCCGCTTGAAAGTGAGCAGGGTTAAAATTTTTGGTAGTGCGAATAGTTCTACAGATGGCAGAGTTTAGGATGACAGTTTTTGTTCTGATTAAATAGGTAAGCAAGTGATCACTTATGTCCTCAGGAGGGTGCCTGTTTTATAGTTTAGTTGGGGGTATTAGTGAGTATCCAGTCAAGGGTACTAGTTTTGTTGTTAATTTTATTGGTGCGGGTTGGGGATGTTATAGTTTGGGTAAAACCATATAAGTTGATATGAGTAGAAGGCTGCTCAGATATACAGGAGTTCCAGTTAATGTTAAAATCTCCAAGTATAATGGTTTCTTGGGGGTAGTTACTTGAGAGCCAGCTGAGGATAGCCTCTAATGTGTTGATGTTATTGCCTGGGGGAAGATAGACACATTATAGATATATGGCTTTGCTTTTGTTAAGCTAAACCTTAGTTAGAAGAATTTCTGCATTGTTGCAAAATGGAGGTTTGGAGTCTAACAAGGTAACTTGTAATCCTTTCTTATAAAGTATGGCTACGCCTCCTCCTTTTTTAGTGTTATGGTCACGTCTTATGATATTATAGCCAGGGGGTAGAACTGCACTGTCTTGTATTGATGGATTAAGCCATGTTTCAGACAGACAGAGGATGTCAAAGGAATAAACATCAATAAGGGCATGCAGGTGAGCTATTTTGTTATTGATGCTACGAATATTAAGATGAGCTATCAGGAGAGAGTTGGGGGGCTTTGTAAGTGTCTGTGTGATTGAATTTGTTGGTGTATCAGGCTGTGTAGCTGTGATAGTGGTAGGACCTGGGTTAGGGTGTATATCACCATCTAACAGGGAGTGGACCTGAACTTTTAGGATGAGTTGTAGAAGTTTAAAAATTAGGTTCTTATTTTTTCTAGCTAGTGGGTTACATTGAGAGATGTGATGGAGTCTATGAAATATGGCTGCTGAGTACTTAGCTGAGCTGGGGAGGTTGCTAACACTATGAGTGGAGCTGGGGGTAAGGACAGAGGTGTGTGTGTGATGTGGGTATGCAGTCCTAGGAATCTATGATGTTCATAGAGAGTAAGTAGATAGGGAATGATAAGTATAATTAGGAGTAGTAATAAAGGCAAGGGTTTACAGGATCCTTGAGCCATTTGTTTAGGTTAAGGTGGTTAAATGTAGGGATATTTGTGGATAGAGTGGTAGGGTAATGGATAAAGGTAAATGGGTGATGGTTCTTTAAGGGGGAGGAGATAGGGGTAAAGTGAGAATATAATAGAGGTAATAGCACTTTAAGGGGAGGAGATAGAGGTTGGTCCTAATGCATAGGGGTGTGGCAGTTAGAGCATAAGTTTAGGACCACTGGGGGTGGGTGGAATTTGGGGGCAGGGTAGGGGAGCGGAGTGAGCCCGCAGGGCGAACGGAGCGGGATGAGCCACAGAGGAGTTCACCCTAGGAAAACAATCAGAGGAGCAGTAAGCAAAGGTAAGTAAAGCAGCAGAGGGTAAGGTGACACAATGCCTTGATAATAGAATATGCAGAGAGGGTTGGCAGTGAAGAATATTAGAAGAAAGAAAGAACAGAGTGGGAGTATTAGCTCTTCCAGAATATTAGAATCCAAGAGCCTGTAAGTTACTTAAAATTGGAGTCAGAATGGTGGTCTGAAGGAAACTATTGCCCTCTAGTGGACAAAAGCTGTATAGCAGAGGCAATATATACTGAGAAAAGAGTGCAGGGCAGTAAGTATGCTATAGAGGATTGAAGAGGAAGAACAGTAAAATACTTGTAGTCTAAGAAGGGAAGGGTGACAGGTATGGGAGCAGATAGTAAAGGCTGCCGGCTGTCCTGGCTGGTGAAAGTAAACTTACAACCTAGGATATCTCATACTAATTGTCTTAAGACTTTGGTTTAAAGTACGTACTTTACTTATAATTAAATTCCCTTGGGGACTGTAGCAGAGGGGAGGAAAGGTTCAGTTCCTTAGTTAGGGGAAACCGCAGTGTGTTGAGGAGAATAGTTGTTTTCAGCATACAGGGCAAGTTCTCCTTAATACTGGGAAACCAGGTTGAGCAGCTGGGAATATAAAGGGAAAAGAGAGACAGTGGTAAGACAGACAGAGAAATAAAAAATAGACAGTTACACAGGCTTATTAAGTAGTAACTTGAGCATAGAACAGAAATTAACTTGCATAGTAAAACAGTCTTGACTGCACATATTGCAATGTCTCTATCAGTGATAATATTCAAGCAAGACACTTATAAAAGCAATATAGTTCAGGAGCAATAAAGTTTAAACTCTTCTATGACTCAGTCAAAGATTACATTCAGCAAGACACTTGTTAAAACAGCATATCTCTGAAACAATAAGGTTCTACTCGTCTTATAACTCTCTATCATGTTTGCATTTGTTATTTGTATAGATAGATAGATATTTTTGTTTTAGAAAGGTAGGCTTCTAATTAGTCCTCCTTATTTGCACATCATTGTTAATTAGGCTAGTCAGTATAAGGTGCTTGGGCAGAGGATGCTGTGATTTCTGTCGTATGTATAGTAATAGTATGCAACAGGAAATACTGCTCTATATAACTATACAGTGGTAAACAATAGCTTTGCACATCCATACGATGGTGAAAAGCAGAAACATAAACTCTACACAGCAACCTTAGCTGTCTTTATAGGTCTGAAACAACACTAGAATGCTTGTAGTCATTAGCGTTGTTAGCATACAAAGAACACCATGATTCCAGTCTAATATATAAATATATTATGTAACAAGAGCGGTTTATAGTTTTAGTATTCGACAAGAGGTTAGTTCTTATAAATCATACATTGTCCAAAAACAGAGTCTATAGCTCTATGTAGTGACTATAGTAGTCGTAAAAGGTCCAAAGCAACACTTAAACACTATTAGTTGATGGCGTAGTTAGCATGCCACAAAAGCATACAGTCTATCCAGTGCTACAAAGTTCCTGAAAACTACTCTACCAGATCAACTAAAAAGGCTACATAAAAGGATACACAGTAAACATGCTATCATTTAGGTTGCATGTTAAGATAATTCATTTAGCATATAAGCAGAGCTGTAGGGTATTCTAAACGTGACTTTGTTCACACCTGAACTCCATGTGCAGAAGCACGCCAAAACAGCTGGGGATAGTACATGCTACGCAGGTTCTCAACACAGTTATTTACAAACCTGTCCTGCACGCAATTAGTACTTTACTAGGATATCATCAGCATGGTTTAACAATTCTGAACAGGACAAAAAGAAAGCTTACCTAAAAACCCTATTTACTCCACCGCCAGGACCAAACAGCACCCTAAGGCTAATTAGGAGAATAAAGATGGCGTCCTGAGGGAGAAGGTATATTTATAAGGTAAGTGATGTCATAGAGGGGGGAGGGCAAGAAGAGTAAGCATAGCTACAGGTAATGACCAGATTTATCCAGAGCAAAACCCTAGGCAGGAAATGGAGGGGGTGGGTCCTATGCTAACATAGTGAATAGTTCATTCCTGATGTGCTAAGGATATGGGCTTATAGGAAATACAGACAGGGGAAGGAGTAAAGTATTCTAACCAGATGGATGTTAAAGGGAGTAGATGGGAAGACATAAGATAGAGAGCTATATTAACAGGGTCAGAGCCACAGAGGAGTTCACCCTAGGAAAACAATCAGAGGAGCAGTAAGCAAAGGTAAGTAAAGCAGCAGAGGGTAAGGTGACACAATGTCTTGATAATAGAATATGCAGAGAGGGTTGGCAGTGAAGAATATTAGAAGAAAGAAAGAATAGAGTGGGAGTATTAGCTCTTCCAGAATATTAGAATCCAAGAGCATGTAAGTTACTTAAAATTGGAGTCAGAATGGTGGTATAAAGGAAACTATTGTCCTCTAGTGGACAAAAGCTGTATAGCAGAGGCAATATATACTGAGAAAAGAGTGCAGGGCAGTAAGTATGCTATAGAGGATTGAAGAGGCAGAACAGTAAAAATACTTGTAGTCTAAGAAGGGGGAAGGGGTGACAGGTATGGGAGCAGATAGTAAAGGCTGCCGGCTGTCCTGGCTGGTGAAAGTAAACTTACAACCTAGGATGTCTCACACTAATTGTCTTAAGACTTTGGTTTAAAGTACATACTTTACTTATAATTAAATTCCCTTGGGGACTGTAGCAGAGGGGAGGAAAGGTTCAGTTCTTTAGTTAGGGGAAACTGCAGTGTGTTGAGGAGAATAGTTGTTTCAGCACGGCAAGTTCTCCTTAATACTGGGAAACCAGGTTGAGCAGCTAAAAACCCTATTTACTCCACCGCCAGGACCGAACAGCACCCTAAGGCTAATTAGGAGAATAAAGATAATGAGAATAAGATAATTGTCAATTAGAATTCAAGGAACAATAACAGTCCCTGTATATAAAATACAGTACTGAGTTCCAATATGAAAAGCAACATGTGACCATCCAGTATTGTTAAATAGTTTATAAGCTTATTATATTGTCCCAAGGGACTGAAGGGACCTCAGCTGAAGGAAAAATAAGAATAATTAACAAGGAAGGAAAACAGGACCATGTCTACATCCAAGGTACCACATTAGCCTAAACAGGGCCTTCCCTTCCACAAAGAACAGAGATGCTCTAGAAACTTGGGACAATCAAACCAACGTTTTGTTCAAATAGTAAACCATTAATGGACCCACAGATTAAGAATTGCAACAGTACTGAATTCAACACAATGTTAGGTTCCATGTATGTATTAGGATTCACACATGATATATTTATATACAGGATTTAATAAGTCCTTGTGTAGTAGGGATATCTGATAGTGTAAACTTGTACTAAAATTCCTTCTATATGAACTGTCTTCCTTATAGTATGATGATCCTGAATGTCTGATAGTGTAAATATATAATGAAATGCCTTCTTCTATGTGAATAAATGTCTTCCTTATAGTATGATGATCTTAAATCCCTGCAGGATGAACCTGTATGTTTTGTGGCTAGCCTGGATCAAAACTGACACTTAGTCTGGAAGATAGGTAAATGGATCAGGTTAGATGGTCTATTTGTAAATATCCCTCACTCACATTTGAATATATAAACATATAAACAATTGAGTACAGCTATAGTCTGGACATTATTAGAAAGATAACTGTTCAAATGCTATCTATAGAAACAAAAGTTGTATGAGAGGACAACAAAGAATGCAGATCATACACTAACAACAGAAATTTATCGGAAATACCCGCAATACAACTCCTTGCTCCATGCCTCCAGCTTTCATCCACCCCATATTTGTAGAAACATTCCTAAGTCACAATTTCTCCACCTTAGGAGGATTTGCTCAGAGGAAAGGACATTTTCCACCTATGAGTCAGACTTATCTATAAGGTTTCAGAACCGTGGGTACCAAAAAGTTGACATTGCTCAGGGTAGACGATTTGCTACCAATACAAATCGGGAGACAAACAGAAATCTTATTCTCAAATTAGATTAGTCACCACATATGGGAGAAATATGGATACTTTCAAGGGCATTGTGAGATCTCAGTTATGCAGACTAAGTAGACTTAATACTGATGATCAATGCTTTGGAATGCAGCTAGAGGAGATGTTAGCGGATCTTGCCTTTAGTGGTTATGATAGTTCACTTCTTCTGTTGTGAAAAGTAAAGTTATAGAGGACAGGAAGACTACACTTAGACCTACTTTTCTTTCTGATAACTTGGCTCCTAGGGGTACAGCTCCTAGCAGTGGACATACTAATATAGAATCAGTTAGATATGTGACTTCATATAGTATGAGGACACCATTTATAAAACAAATTATATCTAAGAATTGGTTAATTTTGATGGCTTCTAATGAGTTAAAGGTTCTGTTAGGGAATAGACCTTATTTTGCATACAGAAACATGAGAACTCTGAAGAATTCATTGTGTTACAAGGATTTTATTGGCAATACTATTAGACCTTTATTTACCAGTCCTGGCACACGTAAGTGCTATAGTTGTTCCTGTTGTGAGGATATTGTTAGTGCTGGGAGTGACACCTTTGAACATCCTGTAACTGGAAAGAATTTTAGGTTTCATACATCATGCCACCAAATTACATGCAACATCCTGGGTAAAAAATTGG
>NC_056746.1:691206601-691222441 GCF_019279795.1 Protopterus annectens
CGGCCCACTTGTAAAAAATGTTTCTATCCAAAAAGACCTGCTGCCTGACAACAACTATCTACTTGTTTCATGGAGAACACATGATCAAAGTAAAAAATGAACAGCAAACAAGAAACAAGCTCAAGATAAATTGCTTAAAGGATTACTGCACAAGGTTATGGACCACACATGATAAATTGGCATTCTGTTTAGTTTACAGATAAAGCCTGCAAAGATAACTGCAAGTCTCCAACAAATGTAAAGAGCTTCTGAAAATACTGTAATCCTGTCCTTTATTACAAATACTGTCACATGCATTTCAATACCTAAGGCTTATACATTATCTAGTTATGTAAATAGTTCGAAAACGTGCATGGGTAACAATGAAAAGACTTTCAATGTTGGTAAAATTTTTAACAGTATGCTTATTAAAGCTTACTTGCATCTTACAATCTCCCAACAAGCTTACCTGATGGTCATTAAAGCATTGCTACTTTAATACAGAGCAACAAGGGCACTGCAACAGCTATGCATTTTCTGAATAATATGAAGCATAAATCAACAGTATAAAATATGACCAGAAAAACCAGAACATTCCTTGCAAAATCAAGGACAGATGAAAAGCCACCGGGGTCATACTCCAGATCCGCCTACAATCTTGGATGGGGGAATACTCTGGTATCACTTGCACTGCATAACTGCTCTGCCCTGCTTGGTCACATCCAGAGCCACTACAATGGAGTGGAGTGCAAAATAAGTAGGTCGCAGTTTGAAATGTCTCTGGCTGATGGGTGATGGCTCTGACACCTCATACCCTCTCAAACTCAGAACAAGAAATCTGGACAAAGCCATACATAGAAGTGGGGACACAAGGGACCAGAAATAAAGACAGTTTTTAAATATTGCTCTTATAAACTTAGAAAGATAATAGAATAGTAGTAGGTCTTGCATAGGTTCAAAGGTTCATAGGTTTATACTAGGCTATCTGCCCTAAGGCATTTATAAGCCTAGCCCAAAGTTATGTGGCTTAATGCGCTACTACCCTCTATGTTAGAAATAATGTGCCCATTAGTTTGTTGTGCCTCCTGTCCAGCAGTGACACAGAGATGATTCCCGGTAATGACTCGATCTCCTCCGGGGCCCACGTCAAGATTTCTCTTGAACAGAGCCAGCTTGAGGTGCTCTGCCTCTACATGGACTGGGATTTTATTCCACAGCATGGGGAGTCTCTGGGTGATAAATTCTATCCCTCCAGCACGTCCCATTTATATCCGTGCTAAGGTTTAAGTCACTTGTTCTAGTGGTTCTGATGGATTTGGATTTTTTGAGGTGGAGCATGTCCATTAATTCGGGTTGGTCATGGCCTTGTATGTCAGGCATTATGGTGGTCACCTCTGAGCAGACAGTATGCAACTGAATAGAGCTGGAGTTCTCTTCAGTCTGGCAGTATGACAGGTTTTGGGAGTCCACTTTATCCTTTTGGTGAGGAACTTTTGGGGTCTCTCCAATTGCTGCAGGTGTCGGGTGAGATACATCCCTGAATGGGGCATTGTACTCGCATCATTGGTCTGATAAGTGAAGAGTACAGGGGAACAATGACCTCACTTGATCTGGATGTGAATCCCTTCATGATCAGATGGGCAATGTAGAAGGTCTTTCGGCACCACTTTAGCAACATGAAAGTGTCAAAACGAGAGGCCACTCGTCAACCAGGGTACCCAGGTCCTTGATAACTTCTTTTGTGCTTAGTGGGTTGCCACCTATATGGTAGCTTTTTCTTGGGGTTACCTTTGTTTTTCCCGTAAGGGTATGACTATACACTTTTTATGGCGCTTAACTTCAGGCCATGGCTCTGGCACCAGCTATCAGCTTCCGTGAGACCCCTCTGAAGGATGTCTGTGTCCAATACTATCCACTATGGCACCCAGTTTGCAGTCATCCCAAGAACTTTGTCAAAGCCATAGTCCTCCCATGTTGCCTGTACCTCCTGAGAAGTAGATGCCGAACAATAGGGGCCAAGGACTGAGATACACCTGTGGGACACCACTTGTAAATGTGACTTGGAGTCTGACATGGCTCCAGCAACTCTAACCCTGTGGGTTCTGTCCTTATCCAGTTTGCAAACCCATCTTGTGACATATATGGGTTTACATTTAAGCTGGTAAAGTTTCTCTATGACACCCGAAAGTGGGTATTGTGTCGAAAGCTTTTGCAAGGTCAAGGTAGGCTGTATGGACTGCCTTTCCCTCATCAATGGCCTTGGTAACTGTTTCAAGAAGTCAACCAGGTTCAAAGGCAGATCTGCCCTTGACAAAGCCAAATTGGGTTGGGTCCAAGGTCTGCAAGTCCCCTATGTCCTTGTTTATGAGTTCCATTATGATCCTCTCCATAGCTTTGCAGACCAGGCTTGTTAAGCTTATGGGGCGTAATTACCAGGGTCCCTAGAGGCACCACCTTTGTGGAGTGGGACCACAGCTGCAGACACCACTCCTTGGGCACATATCCCTGTGGTAAGGCTAAGATTAAACAGCTGCCTTATGTGCGGGTTTAGTTCATTGAGTTCATGTAGCACACAACCGGGGACACCATCCCGGTCCCGTGATGCTGTGTTTTTAGCTTTAGAGAGAGCAGCTTTCACCCAAGCATTTGAGATGTCTGGGAGGCTATCCTCTGTTGGGATAGTTATCTCTCCTTTTGGGGGGGGGGGGGTGAAGTTTGTGCTGAACCTGTCTGCCAGTATGTTGGCAATGTCTGTGGGCTCAGTGATTTTTGTATCATTTTGGACTAATTCTGAGCATATCTGGGAGTTTCCACCCAGGTTTCTGACATAGCTGAAGAAGGCCTTATGATTGTCTTTTGAATCTATGGCACTTTTTTTCTCAAAGTTGGCCTTTGATGATTTTATGAGGGATCGTAGTTTCTTGCTAGTACTGATCAAAGATGCCTTCCCTTTTTGGGATTTTGCTCTATCATGTAATAGCTTTCTCCTCTTATTGTAAAGTTTTTTTATGGCTGGGGTCCACCAGACTGGACGTTTGCCCTTGGTGGAAAGATTCTTGGTTTTATTTGGGATTGCCTGATCCATGCAGTCCTGAAGGTGTTCATAGAAGGCATTTGTAAGGGCTTCCGCAGCTTCGGTTCTGGTTTCCATTGGCTCGGGCGAAGGATACCTCACACCTGTCTTGAGTAGTGTGAAGTTTGCTTTAGAGAAGTTCTTCACTGCGGTCTTTTTTGTTTGGGGTGGGGGTGGGATGTGGATTTCTAGTGAGATTAGTTTATGATCTGATCTCACCAAAGAGGGATATACTTCCGGTGTGGAGCATTTTGTCCCCATGTTTGTGATGATGAGATCTAGTATATTTTCTCCTCTTGTGGGGACGGTGACTAGTTGTTCCATGGCATTTGAATTTATGAACTCCAGGAACCTTTGGGCTAGAAAGTTGGGGCTTGAGTAATATTCCCAGTCTATATTCGGGTAGTTGAAGTCACCCAATATGATGGTGTTTGATCATACATTTATACCCTCCAGTGTCTTCAGGAAGGCTGTGTGGGTTTCCTGAGTTTGAGAGGGTGGCCTGTAGCATGCTACAAATTGTAGAGCAGTTTTGCCTATGGTTAATTGCACCTGGATGGTTTCCGATGCTTCGTGCGTAGCCACCAACCTGGAGGTGTGGGTATCCTTGATGAATATGGATACACCCCCCCCTTTTGTGGTATGGTCCGGGTTTTGGGGCGGGCGCGCATGATATGAGTAAAACCTGATAGTGTCGGGGTGCTCTCAGGAGCCTTGAACCAGGTTTCAGTCACAGCACAGACATCGATGTTCTCCATACTGAGAACGGCCTCGAGTGCGTGCATTTTGAGATTTAGACTTCTGGCATTGAGCAGCATTACCCTTAGTTTCTTCTCGTTTTTGTTTTCTAGGGTGGTAGGTTTAGAATTTGAGCCTTGCCTAAAAAAGGCACTATGGGGGTGGCATTAGTATGAATTTTTGAAGGGTATGACATCTGAAACTCAAATGTCTGCCATTATTTTCTAACTTCAATCTTTAATGATTTGCTACTAATTTGCCAGAAAACCACAATTTTATGAAAACCAGACCAAATATGTTATGTAAAAATATAAAATTGCCACACAATACAGCTGAGAACCTGTCAAAGAAGGAACACCTTTTTAAAATTAGTACTGTTAACTTGAGCAGCTGACAAAATAAGAGCATCTACATGCATTTCTGAAATAAAAGTAAAAAAGCTTACTATCTCTGACAGACAAAATTACTTCTTTACCCTCCAAAACAATAATAAAACAAATCAACAGAAATTCTGGAAAGGAATCTCCACCCTCCTTAACCCCAGCAAACCACACACCCCTACCCCTGACCCAAATGCCCCAGATCTAGACTTGGCTACTCAATTTAACTCCTTCTTCATTGAATCTATTAGCAAACTAACTTCCTCCTTTCCTACTTCCACCTTACCATCCACTACCCCCCCACCCTCTCCTGCCAACAATCCACCCTGCACTTCTCCTCCTTCCTCATTCCCATCTACTCACTCTATATCCCCCAACTCTTCTCCTACTCTAACTTCCTCATCATCCTTACCAGCATCAAATACTCTCTCTCACCAATCAGCTCTATTCTCATTAAAACCTATACCCATTTCTACAATAAAGAAACTCCTTCAAAAATTGAAGCCTGGCACTAATGCACCTGATAACATCCCCTCATACTTCCTAAGCATAGCTGCTGAAGCAATTGCCTATCCCATAAGCATTCTCATCAACCGCTCAATCCTGGAATGTACAGTGCCCCAACTCTGGAAACAAGCCTTTATCATCCCTCTGCATAAAGGCGGTAATAACTGCAATGTTAACAACTTCCGTCCCATTGCTATCCTGTCCCCCATTTCTAAGATTCTAGAAAAATGTGTTCAACTTCAACTACTACCACATCTTTTAGAGAATAACCTTCTTACACCTACACAACACGGCTTTAGGCCAAATCATAGCACCATGACAGCCCTCCTCTCCTATCTTGAAACCGTAAATAAAGCACGTGATTCTGGCCAAATTGTCTCTACCCTACTACTTGACCTCTCTAAGGCCTTTGATACTATCTCACACAGTCTGCTCTTAACTAAACTTTCCAAACTTAACCTTTCTCCCTCCTCTGTGAACTGGTTCTCCAGCTACTTATCAAACAGATACCAAGCTATAAAATGGAAAAAGGCCACTTCCTCTTTTCTTAGTACCCCCACCGGAGTTCCCCAAGGCTCCATATTTGGTCCTCTTCTCTTTAACATATTTATAAATGATTTTCATAAATCTATCCCATTCTCTAACATCATCCAATATGCTGACGATTCTACCATTATCTGCTCTGCCATATCTATCCCTAAGCTTCAAAATCTCACACAAGAAGCTTTCTCAATTACTGAGCATTGGATGAAAATAAGCCACCTAGCTCTCAACGCCTCCAAAACCAAACTCATGGTATTTACCCCCTCTAAAACTACTCCCTTCGACACAAACACATTCTTGATTACTAGTCAAAACAACTCAATCCTAGAACTGTTGTCTGAAACTAAGTTACTTGGTGTCCAAATTGATAACCAGCTTAATTTCAACTCCCATCTACAACTAAATATTAAAAAAAAACACCAAAAGCTTGGTATGCTCTACCGTCAAAATCAATACCTCACAAAGACCTCTAAAATCACTCTTTCTTCCTTTCTTATTCCCTCCCTTCTCTATGGATCGCCTCTCCTAATTAATCTTCAGTCCTCTCTAAAGAAACAACTTTCCTCTTGCTACAACAAAATCACCAAGTTCGCTAACAGTCACAGGTCCTCCACCCACCACTGTTCCTCTCTCCAAAAACTAAAGTGGCTTGAACTTCCACATCAGCTCAACTACATTCAGCTAACCCTAGCCCATAAGCTCATTAATAACCCCTCTCTTTGTCCCTCCCTGTCTTCTGCTTTTAAGTTGCATCTACCTGACAGAGTCTTAAGGTCAAACAATCAAAACCTATTAGAAGTACATAAACCAACTCGTCCCCCAGGCAAAAACCTACTATCCTTTAACCTAGCTCGTCTTTGGAACTCACTCCCACCATCCATTCGTACCATCTGTAATCATTACATGTTCAAAAAATCTCTTCACACACATCTTAAGTCCCAATGGGAATGCTCTTGTTCCCACCCTTCATAAAAATATGGTACTCTTCATCTTCCATTCATTCATATGTTACTCAACTATGCCTACATAACTAATTACTCCCTACAAAATAACTACGCTATACAACAAAGCAATTCTACCTCTTTAAAGCCCTACCACACCTCACATTTATTTTACTTTATTTCTATAAGATTGCATTGTTGAATGTACCTCAAATGCGAATTCAATGACTGTATTCTCTTTTACAATTGTATAACTATCTTTACTAATCTACTGTATGTACCTTGTCTGATCGTTTGCTTTTAGAGCTTTTTCTATTGTATGTACCTAGTCTCTATGTCTGTTTTTTGGAGCTTTTCTCCCCAGGACTCCATTGAAAACGGGTTCTTTTTGGCCCAATAGACTATCCTGGTAAACCAACTGCAAATAAATAAATAAATAAATAAATCTATAACTCTAATCATTACAGTTATTTATAATTGTAAGCCCTCCACATTTTCTTACAAAATTGCCATTTTGCAGAGGGATTACTAGGAGGAGAGCAACATTTTAAGCCAAAATTGGAGACAGTTGAGAGGTTTGGATATTTCTAATTCTATAAAGCAATTTATTTGCATGTACGTCGCAACCACTTAATGCAGGAAATATGGATAAGGCCAAATATATCGGGGGAACATAAAAACAGTACTAAAAAGACAGTTGATAGAATAACAGGTCTTGCATTTTTCTGAAGGTTATGACGTCTGAAACTCAATGTCTGTCATTATTTAGTGACTTAATTCCTAAATGATTTGGCAGAAAACCACAAATTTTATGAGGAACAAATCAAAAATAAGAAGCAAAAATCTATTCATTCTGCAAAATTCTGGACAGTTGAGAGGTATAGTTCAGCCGGGGCTTTCTGAGTTTGCTGCCCTTCCCCCCCTCACAAAATCATGGTCAAATGGAGCATCCCCCCTGCAGCAATTCCAATGTCCCATTCCTTGGTTATTTCACCCCATTTGCCATAAACACTGTAATGTGCATACTGCTTTACTTCTGCAATGATATGGATTTCATTTGAAAGTTTTATTTTATATTTTACAGCATAAACCCTAATAGATATCTGCTAAACAAAGCAATGCAGTCTCACAATGAAAATAGACTTAGCATTAAAACTTCTCTGCCCTTGAAACCCACATTAATTGAAACAGCATTGAAACCCACATTCAAAGAAAATACATTTTGCCAGTGGCAGATAAAGATTAATTTTGGGCTGTTTTCAAATCATAGGCCCCTTGAACTTGAAACATACACATGCTCTTTGATACACCTTCCTGACTGTATTAAATTATATTCCTTGTACAATGCAGTACAGTTGTTAGAGGGCATTTTAAATTTATTGTTTTGAACATTTTTCCAGTAAACAGTGAAACAAAATGCATGCACCAATAATGACAAAACTGTCCATATCAGAACATTTCCATCATAAAAGTCTACTCAAACTTCTACAGTCCACCAGTATCAGTAAATATGCACGATCTCTGAAGAAGTAAAAGTCATCTAAATAATTCCACATTAAAGAAATCTGTTAACTAATGAAGAGGTTACTGCTAGCAAACAACTTTATATGTCATTGTTTCATCTACAAATAAAGTGCCTGTTGCCCTTGAGGAATAAATTGCCTATGTTGCATTAAAAAAATGATAATGCTAGTAATATCACAATAGGGAATGGATGGCAAACTGATAACAGGTTCATAGTTACTAGTATCTTCACCAAAGGGGACTGCAGCATCCATCCCTTTTACAACAGAGTACACTATAAACAATGGATTTACCTACTGTGGGAGTAGAACTCACAGCCTTCTGCATCAAAACGCGAGTACTCTACTTGCTGTGCTTTTTCCAACATAAGCCAATTTGGCATAAGCAGCACTAAACTTTTGTTCCCCTGCAGCTCTCAGCTCCTTGTAAAATCTACTCGACACTCAGCTGTATCTCTGAACTTTGCAGCACAAGAAATCTGGAAAAAGCCAAAATTTATTGGGGGGGGGGCAAAAGCCCAAAAACCATGGACACATTTTAAACATTGCTTGTATAATGTTGGAAAGTTGCTAGAATAAAATGCTATGTTATCACCATATATTTCACTGCCAAGTATTGAACCCAGGACCCTGTGCAAAAAAGCTAGAGAAACATATCACTATGCCAAATCATCTATTTTTATGAAAGAAGGGAAGACTGAAACTTAAATGACTACCATTTAGTGAATTCAGGTCTCACCATAGCTGTCAACATCTTAGCACAAAACACCTGAACAAAGTCAATAATGAGTGGATACAGTCCCCAAACATATTCAGTGAGTTCAGTTATCACCATAGCTCTCAACCTTGGCACAAAAAACCTGGACGAAGCCAATAATGGGGGAATACAGTCCACAAATTGGGACAATTACCCACTGAGGACACAAGAGAAAACCCACACAAACACAGGGAGGACATGCAGACTCCAGACAGAAGGCACCCCAGCCAAGAATCAAACCAAACAAACCATTGCTGTCAGGCAACACTGCTACCACTGCACCACTGGCTGCATTAAATAAGGTACCAAAAATACAGAAAGCAGAGATTTTATGAGGAGCAGAACAAATTTGAGGCAAAAATCTGCAAACATTTTACAAATGGTGGTGGGTAGGGAATTCAGGCTCTTGTCACTTGGGCCCAAGGTACAGGATTCAAGCCTTATTCTCTACCCACCATCATGAAACAACTGGGGCATTTTACACACACCAGATTCTCTGTCCTTCATAAACACCCTATCTGGACTGACTAACAGAGCAGTCTGGAGCTCATAATGCCTAAGCATGTGTGCTTGGAGCTTTGGTCTGCCTAACACAGCAGTAAGGAGCCCGAGAATTTTTATTTTTTTAATATGTTTTACGGTGGGGCCCGGGGGGAATTTATTTAATCCATTTTACAGGTAAGGGACCCATTTTACAGGTGGAGGGGCTGCAGTCCCACAGTCCTATAACACGAGCCGCCCCTGGCTTCACTACTGACCCCTATCTTCCCATGTTTCCATTCATTCCATTTGCACAGAAGTTGGATACTCGCAGGCCTGACAAGAATCCTACAACTCTTTCATTCATCCTGCTATAAATCTTGATTGACTCTCTAGTCCCTGGCTTGTGCTGAGTAATACAGAGCAGGCCTTTACCTCCATTGAGAGTATCCCCCTCCCCCACTCACAGCTCTGACAAGCCTGCTATTGCAGTGTCTTGAGGTGCTAGGAATCATGACTGTGAGTTCTTGGCTGACTTGATCTCCAAGCTGGGTAACACTTAGTGCTCCAACTATGTTTCCTTGTGCTCAGGCAATCTGATGTTCCCCCATGATGGGTAGCTTGCAAAAGCTGCTCACTTCCATCTTTCATGGCTAGTTCTTACAGGCTCCCAACTTGCTAATCAGACTCAGGTCACTTGCACCATAGTCCGGGCTTTATCAATCTTTACCATGGAACTAACTAATAAACTTTATAAATTTGATTAATATTGTAATTTTACCCTTTGTTCTTGAAGACTGGGGCAATGCACAACATCGAGGAAAACACAATGAAATTAATTTCATCTTAGCTAGAAACATTATATGGAATAGATATATCTAAGTGATATTTTGAAAAGTCTGCCATATCTAACATGGTAGCCATTGTTTTGAGGTAAGGAAATATCACTTTTAACAGCATAACTAGAAGATAACAGTTCCCTGACTGCAGTCACTGTAAAACAGTAAGTGCTTTCTGAAGTCAAATCTAGAGTCTCAGATATCTTATCAACTAAAGACAGTTTCACAGGAATCTCAGGTGTCTGAGATATCTAAGACATCTCAGAGCTGATCTTCTGACTCTTGAGCAAATAGACTTGTATTGGCACTTTTGATACATCTCTGGTTTCTTCAGTACAATGTCATGACCACTCATGGTACAATACAATATCTTCGACTCTGGTGATGGCCTGCTAGAGCTGCTTTTTATATGAGATGTCTGGCCATATTTTTCATACAATAACATTTTTACTCTTTCCCCTTCTTTTAGATATTTCTAGCATTTCAGAGAGACTGTTGCTCCCATTTTAGCTGCCTTTTTCTTGAATAGTTCTGAAGCTTGAATTCTATTTTCTGATATAAACAAATTAAGCACACTGATTACAAAATAGGTTAATAGGAGGTTTCTAGGCTGATGGCCCTATGGACTTTATAAGGCTAGCCATGTTATACTCTTGTTCCCTTACTGGCCAAGTTGTATAGTCTACATTTGCAGCGTGAGTCTATGATCAGCACTGGCTACCCTTATAGCTGACACCGGCAGGGTTAATTCATGGTCTCCCATCCATAGGTTCATAGGTTCATAGGTTCATAGGCTAGTACTAGGCTAACTGCCCTTGCGAGCCATTTTAAGCCTAGCCAGTTATCCCTTGTGAGATTCAAACCCTGTACCTTGTGTTTGTAAGGCAAACACCTTAACCATTAGGCCACCCACCTTAGTTGTCCAGTTGTCTAAGTTACTCAAAAATAGGGTCATTGAGGAGCTCTGTTTTACGTGAATTGGGAGTTTGTTCTAGAGGAGTGGCAATCTCAGGGAGACATATCTGTCCCTTCAGCATGTCCTGTTAATGTCACAAGCTAGGTTAAGATCCCTAGAATGAGTGAATCTTGCATCATTTGACTTACGAATGTGCAGCATTTCCATTAGGGCAGGGTCTGAGACTGCTCTGTAGGGCAGGAACAAGTCACCTCTCAGCAGCTTATAGGATACAGAGTACAGTGACAGGGACTTCAGTCTGTCCATGCCAATCATGTGTTGAAGGCCCTGAATTTTCATGGTGAGAAATCTCTGAAGTCTCTCCAGCTACTGCAGGTATCTGCTGAGGTACATACCGAAGACAACATTGTACTGTTAGTGGTCTGATGAAGGATGAGTGCAGGAGAGTTATAACATCCTTATCTCTGGATATGCTGCCCTTACTTATATGTGTAACATAGAAGCTCTTCCTTACAACTGTGGATAGATAGTGATTGAAGTTAAGGTTGCAATCCACCTGCGTTCCCAACTCTTGTCACCACAGGGTGCGAGCAAAGAGCTTACTGTTAATATTGTAATTTGCAGGTACTTCCCCTTTACCATACAGGAAGATAATGCATTGGTTATTTGTCTGTGTAAGCCCTTTTTCTAGTATGTCAACATCATTGGGGTACTCAATGATTGCACCCAGTTTGCAGTCATCGGCGAACTTGGTAAGCCACAGGCCATCTATTTTTGCCTGGACTTCTGAGAAATCGATTCAAAACAGTATGTGGCCCAGCAGGGATCTTTGTGGTACACCACACTGGTAACTGGTCTGCTGATAGAGGTAGAATCCCCAGCTTTGCATGCATTCTATCTGTGATCCAGTTGGCTATGCATGTAATGACATATGGGTTAATTCCCAGCTGTGGGAGTTTCTCAGGGATGCCTGAGTGGGGGATTATGTCAAAAGCCCTGGCTAAGTCAAAATAGGCTGTATGTACTGTTTTGCCTTCATCCAGGGCTTTGGTGACATTCTTGAACAAGTCCACCAGGTATAATAAACATATTCTACCCTTAACAAAACCAAATTGAGTCAGATCAAGAGTTTGAAAGTCAGCTGCATCTTTGTTGGCAAGATCCATAATGATTCCCAGAAACAAACCACCATGGTGACATCTCAAATTAAACAGGATATACAACAAAAGGAAAAAAAATGTGGCAAAAATCAGGAAGAGTAATTCCCATAAAGACAAAAACTCTCTCCTCATACTAAATGGGCAACTAAGATGGCTAATTAGGTAAAGCAAAGCTAACTTGAGGTTAAGATAGCCTCCCAAGTGAAAGACAACTATAATATCTTCTTCAGCTATGTCAGAAACCTGAAGGGCAGTACACAGCAATGTGCTAGACTAGTGGTTAATGGTGCCACATTCAGTGAGCCTGGTGATATAGCAAACCTGTTAGCACACATATTCAATTACAAATTTCCCTGCCTCTCATCCGCAACTATCCCTTAAAATAATACCCTCAAACATTAACCCCCTCCAACTATAGCTAGAGAGCATGCACTGACTGTGCTTGCTAAAGCCAAGAACATAACTTCACTTTGCCATGATAACATCCCAGGACACCTCCTAAACAGTCTAAACTATGACTTATTAGGACCCTTGGAGTTATTAGTTAACTAGTCTTAAACAGGCTTTTTACCATGAGAATGGAAGAGTACAATGGTCATCCCCATCATAAGGGAGGACCTTCAACAGAATCTGGAAACTATAGACTTGTTAGTCTGACTAGTATTATTTCCAAAGCCATGGAAATAATTATCATGGAAGCTATCACCAAGGACATAGGAGACCTCCAGACAATAGATCCATCCCAGTTAGGCTTTGTCAAAGAAAGGTCATGCGTACATAATCTAATGAACTTCTATGAAAAGATCACCAAGGCAGTTGATGAAGGGAAAACAGTACATACTGCCTACCTAGATCTGGCTAAAGCATTTCATAAAATACTCCATTTGGGAATTGTCAACAAGCTTATTGAACTAAGTATAAACCCTTTTATAATAAGCTGGATAGCTAGCTGGCTCAAGAGATAGGACTCAGGAGGTTAGAATTGGAGAGGCCACTTCCACAAAGAGGCCAAACACCAATGGGGTCGTCGATGGCTGTGTGCTAGGCTCACTCCTCTTTGACTTCTACTTCTTGAATGTCAAAGCCAATGTCAGAGGCCTCTGGCTAACCATGTTTACAGATGATTACAAACTGGGAACAGTAATTGAATACCACAAGATAAGAACACCCATTGGGAAGGCCTAACACAGACAAATGCTTGGTGCCATAGCTAGGGCTTAAAACTCAATATCAACAAATGCATTATAGCACCTTTTGGGAAATAAGCCACCCAGGGTAACTCTGTCATCAATAAAACACACCTAAAAGTTGATTCACCTGTCAAAGACATAGGGAACCCATGCTGATGGTAACCTAGCCTTTGACCAATACATATCCAAGGTAGTAAGAAAATATTTCTATGTTGCTCAACGTATAAACAAGAGGGTGGCATCTAGATCTAGGGAGGTCATTATATCACTGTACTCAGCCCTCATTAAACTCATCACAGACTATAATGCCCCTTTTGGTATGCACCTGACCAGACACATGCAGCAACTGGAATGTCCACAAAGGTTCCTTATAAAAATAGAACAGGAAGCAAATATAATAACCTATACTGATTGCCTAAAAGCCCTTTACTCGGTATCATAAAACTTCTGAGAGGTAATCTTTGCCTAGCAAACAAGGCATCCCTCGCCACTGTTTTGATGAACCTTTTGCAGATCTGTAAAACAAACAGCATCATAACCATTAGATTAAACTACCTAAATGTTGCTTGCAACATAAATATGATAGCTTGGAGAGACAGATATGTTTTTCATAGAATTCCTATTATCTGGAAGAAGCTCCCGATCCACGTGAAACAAAGTTCCTCCTTATCCCTATTTAAGTGCAACTTGGGCCAGTGGATGGGTAATTAGAAATTCATCCATGGTCTAGTTCCTATGTCTCTGGTGAACAGAGGCAGTCAATAAATCTGCCCCTGTATAAGTCACATTTTGGGTCATATTTGGGTTGCATGACAAGACTTAAAAGGGCACTAGTGATTGGTAGTTCAGTATACATCTATGAACCTAGCAACCTATCCCCTTGAAGCAACAAAGGTAATGCTGCAAGACAACATTTAAGTCTATGTCTACTAGTTATCAACTTTTTAGAACATCAAAGATCTTGAACTGATCTTCCAACCAAATTCAGATTGAAACTTATTCAAGCAGATTCATAGGTTTTAAAGTTAAAATATAGAAATCCATCCCCTGTGAAGCCAGAACACTTCCTAAAGTTCTTCAAAATACAAAAGATTCATCTATCAAACTTATGTCTTTAGCTTTGACCTTACCAGGGTAAAAAAATACTATCCACTCCTTTATAAACTCAGTAATATATAGTTTCTTCTAAAAGACTGACAATCACTGCTAACTTGCCTTTCTATACTACGTCTTCTATAAAAGTTCATATCCTGAAATTGTCTTCTTATCCCAGCTTGCCCCTTTCTATGTATCGCAGATGCTACTTCTTTATACCCTCCTACTCATCATCTTCCTGTTTTCTTCTAACCCTTACTTTGGTTCCCAGTACTTTCAACTGTAATTTCTTTATAGCAGCAGTACCAATTCTGACAAATGGTAAACTAGTGTGGTTTACATTACTACTGTTACCTGTGTCAATTTTCTAAATCAAAATCCATGTTATCATTGTGCTTATATTTTTTATACTGTTTCTTAAATATATAAATATATATATATATATATATATATATATATATATATATATATATATATATATCGGGTTCCTATCATGTTGTCAAACTTTTAAAAGTTCGAACATCATATAGTCAACACCATATGATCGAACTTTTAAATGTTTCAACATTACAACGGAGATCTCCATACATTGCGGCAATGGAAGTTTTCCATTGTCTGCACTGTAGTGTGTTCTCAGAGTTGGTATATTTAAAGAGTGGGGGGAGTGGGGGTTTCAGGGGCTTGCCCTCGGCAAGTTTTCAGGTAGGTTTTTCTGTTTTTTTTTTTTTTTTACTTGATTTTCGACCATATGATGTTCGAACTTTTAAAAGTTCAATTATTTGATGTAGACCCATATATATATATATATATATATATATATATATATCTATATATATATATATATATGTGTATATATATATATATATATATATATATATATATTTATATATATTTATATATATATATAGTAACACAAAGCAGTCTAAAACCAAGAAAAGCCAATGTCAAGCGTATGTGGGCTGCAAAGCGCCAAAAATGCACAACTGGAAACTGTTCTTTCTGAAATTAATGAAAACCAGGTCGGACATTAAAAGTAAAAAATCCACTATTTTATTACAATCTTCTGGATTAAGCGCTTTCACCTACTAAGCTGTAGGCTTCATCAGAACAGTTTAAAAGTTTTTCTATTATTTAAATAGTGTTACCTTTTTGGCCATTTTTACATATACCTTTACTTAAAGTGACATACACACACAATATACAATACTTAAAAAGCAGTTCTTTAAAAACACAACTAAATACAATCAAATACTCCATTCATTCTAACAATATTGTTATAAAAAATAGATATATCCCAATATGATAATGGCATATAACTTCTGCTCTATTGACAGTATTCTAGTATACTTTTAACTGATATACTGTCATTAAGTCCTGGTGGAGTGGTGGCATCCATTAATATCTGCCAATAACATTCCCTATATAATAAATAGTTTTTTACATTACCCCCTCTTGGATTAAATTGGACTGTTTCTAAGATACCAAATTTAAATTGATGTTCAATACCTTTCTGCATCACATGCTTTGCCAAAGCGTTCCTCTCATCACCATTCTTTATACTGTACAAGTGAGCATAAATTCTTTTCTTAAACTTTTGCTCAGTTTTGCCTATGTAGTAAGCAGTGCAAGTTGTACAATAAGCAAGGTACACCAGGAGGAATTTACTATCACAGTTACCTCTTTTTGAAAAATATTTTTTGTGCCATTATAAGTTTTTAA
>NC_056746.1:691222941-691258562 GCF_019279795.1 Protopterus annectens
AGAACAGACAGTCGGGATTGCAAGAAGAGAGGTTATACACATAAACCTGCGGAGCACAGAGCCGGATACAATGTAACGGTGCTTACACGGTACATGACGCACATGTCCACACATATACTGCACCTGAAGACTGTGGTCGGTGCCACAGGCTATGGTGGACAGACATCACATGCATGGCATGACACGGTACAGGTATGGTGACATTCTGCAGGTGTCGTACGCAGTGTGCTGGCTACTGACCACAGGTGTCACCTGTCAGCTGTGGTGCACGGTGTGCAGCAGTCTGATGCTGTACCGGTACAGGAATATGCCCGCAATCGCGGTGCGTACACCTCTATGGCACACACACCATTGTGTGCAGATGGGGACACTGTCTGTGGTCAGCACCCTCACAAGACAATGCACCCACGCGCCATGTCACAGGGGGTGGTCTTGCACAGGTGGCCAGTAAGGCTCATAGGTATGGCATTGACAGGGCTGTACATTGCAGCACCAGTACAGGATGGTCACCCTGTGTGGTCCGTGTCCAGTCACAACACTATCTGCATACACCCTCAAAACAGGCAGCAGACATACACACATGTTGACACAGTGACATGGTGGTGGCCACACATGTCTACATGGAGGGATGATGTGTTGCATGTACTGCACCATCCACATCGATGCACCTCACACTGATGTAGGTACAGATCTCTACCATGGTGTACAGTGATGTGTGGCACATGGCACATAGTCCCCCCGATCTGTGGCATACATGGGCACACATTCCTGCACACATGTTGGTGCTAGGAATGCCACACCCGCTACATGAGATATGTGCAGGCGTGCAGCGTTATGTGGTGCATCTTGCGTACTACCACTGTATCTGGCAGCTGTGCCAATATCTGCACTTGGGAGGTGGCAGGGGTTACAGTGGCAATGTGACATATGGTCGATGACGCATGGCCGATGTGTATGCATCATGGCAGCGCTGTCATGTAAAGGCGACATAGCAGACTGTATGCACATGGCAGGGTAGGATGGTGTGACACCTGTGACCGGCGCCTGCACACATGCATGTGGACATGTGTTTAAACACATGGTGTACACACAGACTGCCATGCGTGCTGTTACTATGCCACCATATGACTGCCCCCATGATGGGTATGCATGTGGTAGGGGGTGGCAACTGTGTTACGGACACCAGACACCGCTCATGCACGGCTGCATTGTGCACAGTACACGTGTCACATGTATCCCCTGTTGCCATGTGTGTATGCATTGCTACGTTGTGACATGTGTCAACATACATGGAACATGGACTGTGGTATGGTATCACAGCTGTCACAGGCAAACTGTACAAGGGTATGTGTCCCAGTGAACACCGGTACACCCTGTAGGGGGTGCATACCACAGACATGTGTCCACCTTCCCTTCATGTGTGTATTACCGCGTACACCGCATAACAGGCTTCGTATGTGTCCAGCGTGCAGTCCATGCACACAGCCAGGAAATCACATGTGACATATCCGGACATTGTTTCACTGTAGTACAGCTGCAGTCATGTCATATCTGTGTCAGGCCCATGGTATGTGTGGAGCACGCCTGTCCATGTATACCGGTATGGGTGTTCTACGTCACACCTGTGGGATCATTGATAGTACATGTGTACTCTGCACGACGGACGTACACCGCCACATAGTGTTCTGGACATATGTCACATGCAGTTGCTGGACCGTGAGGCATACTGCTGCACCGATGACATGGTGCTGGCATAGCAGCTACAGTGTTCACTACAGTGAGTACACATTCAGCCTGCACCCGTGACGCCTGTGCTGTCATCTGTGTGTGTACGTGTGACTGCATGTGTGTCCACCCTGTGCGTGTGTACGGGTTTACCTGGCCGTGACTTGCAGTGTGTGCACTCCGTCTGCATGCCGGACGGCACGTAGCACATACTACGTGTGTGAGCATGGCCGGGTTGCTGTTGTGTGGATGGACACACACAACGGTCCACATTCTGCCTCCCATGCCGTCACCCCATGTGTATGCATGTCTGCACTGTGCAGATTCTAAGTGTCTGAGCATGCCCAGTAAGCAGCTGTGTAGATGGACACACAGTACAGTGCACACCGCGCCCATCTGCATTGCTACCCTGTGTGCATGCCTGTTTCCCCTTCGCAACTGCCACGTCTGTGGCATGGCCGGGTAGCTCTTGTGTGGGTGGACACACGACGGTCCACATTCTGCCTCCCATGCCGTCGCCCCATGTGTATGCATGTCTGCACTGTGCAGATTCTAAGTGTCTGAGCATGCCCAGTAAGCAGCTGTGTAGATGGACACACAGTACAGTGCACACCGCGCCCGTCTGCGTTGCTACCCCGTGAGCATGTCTGTCTCCCCTTCGCAACCGCTAGGTGTGAGGGCATGGCCTGTACACCATTCGGGGGTACACACTACAGTCGGCACCGATGTCTGCTACTAGGCGTGTAGCCATGGCCAATGACATCCTGCATAGCCATGGTGACCATCCAGGTGACTCATATGTGGTTTTGATGCCACAATGGCTGCCTACATCCTGCACGCCGGATGCCCTCTCATAGGGTATACTGTATGTGGTGCATCCCGTATTCATGTCGTGATGTACTGCTCCGTAGTTAGTTGGTATTCCCGACTGTAGCACTACCGTGTTACTGTACGGCCACCTTGGGATGGTGACATGCTGTGTGACTGCGCACTCTGTCTTCATTCCCTATCGGCTGCCTTGCCTCTGCAGATACCACCCACCTAGGGGTATGCCTCCTGACAGTGCTGTGCTCAGTAATCTCTGTAGCGCATTCTGTAAATGCATCATGCTGTAATGTGTTCATGTAGGTTCGACTCCCAGCCCTTCCCTGTGTGTGTGTTTCCAGCTGCCTCAGCAGATGACAATGCTTTTAGATGCTTCGCAACACATACGTTGGCTATTGTCAGCTATTCCCTTATGGATGATGTCACCTGCCTAGAAGTATGCCTCTGACAGCGCTGTGCTCAGTACTCTCGGTAGCGCGTTCTGTAAATGCATCATGCTGTAGTGTGTTCATGTAAGTAGGCGTAGGTTTGACTCCCGGCCCTTTCCCGTGTGTGTGTGGGGTGTGTGTTCACAGCTTCCCTAGTACAGTGTAGTTATTTTAGACGCTTGGCAACACATACCATGGCTATCTGCAGCTATTCCTTTATGGATGTTGTCACCCACCTGGACATGTGCCTCTGACGGTGCTGTGTTCGGTGGTCCACGTAGCGCATTCCATACCTGTCATACTGTTGTGATGTTGGGTATGTGGGGGTGTGGTCAATCACCATGCCTGCCAGATGTGTGTGTGTGTCTATGCTCCCAGCCGCATGGGTTCAAAGGGTATGGCTTTAGAGTTTCTGCAGAACACTCATATCCTGCCGCCATCCCTGTGTTTGTGGATGGTGAGACGCAGCTCGTGGACTGCCTGTGTGCCTGCTGTGGTTGGCTACCTCCGTAGCGTGTTCTCCACGTGCACCCTGCTATGGTGTGGTGGGGTGGTGCTGTGTACGTTACACTCACGGCCTTGCCACATGTGTCCGTCTGTATCTCTGTTGTTGTTGTTGAGCCCATAGCGCTGCTCTTGCATGGACAGCCGTCTGGCCCATGTATCGCATATTTGCACGGCTGAGACAACTGTGGTACGATGCATATCCACTCATTGTCCATACAACGTCCGTATTCCAGAACACCCTAGAGACATCAGCTGGATATCGTGGCAGACAGCTATCCTTGCTGTACTGACACTGTACCCGTACACGCCATAAACCTTGTGTATAATTGCCTATTTATGGTGTGTGTATGTCTAACTGTGCTGTATGCATGGTCATGTGTGTGTCCCGCTATAGCCATCTGTGCAGGTGTCACCACTATGGGTAATCCTTGTGAACCGCTGTTTCATGTGCACTTCTGCACATACCTGCAGGCCGTATTACTTTCTCACGGCAGCGGCCTTAGATCGACCGCTGCCCTAAGCTATAGGGCTCCATGGCGCACACCACCTCAACACATGGTGCCCCCATCCTGGTGTAACTACATGGCATACCTACTAGACAGGTGGCCCTACTAGTGCGGCGCCCTAGGCAGTCGCAGGATTGGCATATGCCTACGGCCAGCTATGAGCACATCACAAGGCATACGTTTATATTCAGTGTTTTACGAAGGCTAGGTTATAATACCAGAGGGGGGACCTCATCAACTATGCTTTAGAATGCGGATTTAGATGGATTATTAGGTGGAGGGGTGACCACACACCAGGGCTGTCTGATGAAACACTGATGAAGCCTCTTTTTGAGAAGCAGGTGGCTTAAACCCCCGTAACAGGAATGTAGTTTATGTACAGATATACAGTTAACACACATTAGTCCACTCTTTCAGTTGTTTACCACTGTATTATATTGATATGATATACATATCTTCTATATATATATTGTTGGATCTTTGAGTATTAGGCATAGTACAATATCATATAATACATGTTTTAATGGGATGTTTTTGGAGATGTTAATATATGTGTGTGTAGCTAACATTGCGTCTGTGCTTTATATGCTGTGGTTAAATGTTCATTGTTTGTTGAGAAATTGACCAATGAAAGTGTAAGGGGGGATATTTAAAGCATGGATGCTTTTATGTTGTGTAAGTCTGATGGAGCCTACGGGTGAAAGCGCTTACATGTCTATGAATGAACCTTTGTATACCATTTGTGACCTGTCCTGGACAATGTCTACGTTGACTGTTTCATCTACCTATGTGTGTTTTGGATTGTGTGCCATCAGGTGCCAGCGGTTCTTTGATGTTGATTAGGTGTATTCCATGGTCAATTTACATTAATCCTATTAATTCACTGAAGGATGTTCTTTATAAGTGGGAACGCCATAGTTTAACCATCCTATGACCTTCCTAGCTGAAGTTGTTAGTGTGCCATTGGTATGTGTTCCACTGGTCGCCCATTTGTTCCGCGGTATGGAATCGAGTGATCCCCATTTTGGTGCTGGCAGATTGAGTGCTGTGTACGCCGGGATTCGCACGGTGGGCTGGCTTTGTATGGGGTGTGTCTACTGTAGTCCCTATCTGTATTTCCTGTGTTATGCCTTACTGCAGCTGTGTAATTCCACCAGGTTTGCAGTTATGGGTGCCATCTTGGTCGTACGCTTGTCCATCCATGGGAATTGCCTACTGGACACTGGTATAGGGCAGTACACATTTCACACCTGCAGTTAGCATTATCCGGTGGATGCTTTGCATTATTAGTGGGGAGTAAGGCATGTGCTATACCCACATCCCTCCCACGAGGCGGGACAATGGATTATCTGCCAAACACAGAGCCCCATTTCTGCATACCCACGATCCCACGGCTGCAACCCTCGACGATGCCCATTACACATCCTTCATGTGTGCGGGACTGGGATGTGGACGCACTTCTATGGACTCTACCATCTGGGGATTTCTGTTCATATGTCCTGCATTTCATGGACACTTGTCATCAACCTTAAACATGCTGGTGGTGCATATGTCTAGCTGTGCCGTAGTCACGGCTGTTGCTCCTTCATGGTCGCTCGCTCGCATCTGGTCGATATTGCATAGGGTTAAATTTTTGGGGTCCTACGATGGACACCAATGTGCATATGTAAAGTGTAGAACTTGTTGGACTGTGTCCATGTGGCCAGTGGTTTTGACTGCTGCTGTATGTTCCCCAATCGCGGATGTCTGTTTGACTACCCATATTATGTAGTGCTACGAAAACCAGGTTTTTCCTAAACTGAACCCAAATGGTGTAAATCCAATGATGCAGGTTAGCAACTGCTTTAACTAATCCTCAGAAGTCCCAGTAGGAAATATCCGCCACTGTATTGTCAATATAACACAACCAAAACATGTAGATCCTATTAATTCATTGAAGGATGTTGGAATGCCATCGTTTAACCATCCTATCAACTTCCTAGTTGACGTTGTTGGTGTGCCATTAGTATGTGTTCCACAGGTCGCCCATTTGTTCCGCAGTATGGCAGCGAGTGATCCCCCTTTTGGTGCTGGCAGATTGAGTGCTGTGTACGCCGGTATTCACACGGCAGTCTGAGTTTGTATGGGGAGTGTCTACTGTAGTTCCCATCTGTATTTCCTGTGTCATGCCTTACTGCAGCTGTGTAATTCCACCGGGTTTGCAGTTATGGGTGCCATCTTGGTCATACGTTTGTCCGTCCATGGGAATTGCCTACTGGACACTGGTATAGGGCTGCACACATTTCACAGCTGCATTTGGCATTCTCCGGTGGATGATTTGCATTATTAGTGGGGAGTAAGGCATATGCTATACCCACATCCCTCCCACGGGGCGGGACAACAGATTATCTGCCAAACACAGAGCCCCATTTCTGCATACCCACGATCCCATGGCTGCAACCCTTGACGGTACCCATTACACATCCTTCATGTGTGCGGGACTGGGATGTGGACGGACTTCTCTGGACTCGACAATCTGGGGATTTCTGTCCATATGTCCCGCATTTCATGGACACTCGTCATCAACCTTGAACACGCTGGTGGTGCATATGTCTAGCTGTGCCGTAGTCACGGCTGTTCACTCCTTTTAGGTCTCTCGATCGCAGCTGGTAGATGTGGCATACAGATCAATTTTTGGGTTCCTACAATGGACACCGTTGTGCATATGTAAAGTGTAGAACTTGTTGGACTGTGTCCATCTGGCCAGTGGGTTTAACTTCTGCTGTATGTTCACCAATCGCGGATGACTGTTTGACTACACATATTATGTAGTGCTACGAAAACCAGTTTTTTCTGACATGAACCCAAATGGTGTAAATCCGATGATGCAGGTTAGCAACTGGTTTAAGTAAACCTCAGAAGTCCCAATGGGAAATATCCGCCACTGTATTGTCAAAACTAACAGCACCAAAACATGTAGATCCTACTAATTCATTGAAGGATGTTCTTTATAAGTGGGAACGCCATAGTTTAACCATCCTAGTTGACGTTGTTGGTGTGCCATTAGTATGTGTTCCACAGGTCGCCCATTTGTTCCGCGGTTTGGCAGCGAGTGATCCCCCTTTTGGTGCTGGCAGATTGAGTGCTGTGTACGCCGGGATTCGCACGGTGGTCTGACTTTGTATGGGGTGTGTCTACTGTAGTCCCTATCTGTATTCCCTGTGTTATGCCTTACTGCAGCTGTGTAATTCCACCAGGTGTGCAGTTGTGGGTGCCATCTTGGTCGTACGCTTGTCCATCCATGGGTATTGCCTACTGGACACTGGTATAGGGCAGTACACATTTCACACCTGCATTTAGCATTATCCAGGGGATGCTTTGCATTATTGGTGGGGAGTAAAGCATGTGCTATACCCACATCCCTCCCACGGGGCGGGACAATGGATTATCTGCCAAACACCGAGCCCCATTTCTGCATACCCAGGATCCCATGGCTGCAACCCTCGACCGTACCCATTACACATCCTTCAGGTGTGCGGGACTGGGATGTGGACGTACCTCTATGGTCTCGATAATCTGGGGATTTCTGTTCATATGTCCTGCATTTCATGGACACTTGTCATCAACCTTGAACACACTGGTGGTGCATATGTCTAGCTGTGCCATAGTCACGGCTATCAATTCTTCTGGGTCTATTGGTCGCAGCTGGTAGATATTGCGTACAGATCAATTTTTGGGGTCCTACAATGGACACCAATGTGCATATGTAAAGTGTAGATGTTGCTGGACTGTGTCCATCTGGCCAGTGGTTTTGACTGCTGCTGTATGTTCCCCAGTCGCGGATGTCTGTTTGACTACCCATATTATGTAGTGCTACGACAACCAGGTTTTTCGGAACTGAAACCAAATGGTGTACATCCAAGGATGCAGGTTAGCAACTGCTTTAAATAATCCTCCGAAGTCCCAATAGGAAATATCTGCCACTGTATTGTCAACATAACACCACCGAAACATGTAGATCCTATTAATTCATTGAAGCATGTTCTTTATAAGTGGAAATGCCATAGTTTAACCATCCTATGACCTTCCTAGTTGATGTTGTTGGTGTGCCATTAGTATGTGTTTCACAGGTCGCCCATTTCTTCCGCGGTATGGAAGCGAGTGATCCCCATTTTCTTGCTGGCAGATTGGGTGCTGTGTACGCCGGTATTCGCACGGCAGTCTGACTTTGTATGGGGAGTGTCTACTGTAGTCCCTATCTGTATTTCCTGTGTTATGCCTTACTGCAGCTGTGTAATTCCACCGGGTTTGCAGTTATGGGTGCCATCTGGGTCGTACGCTTGTCCATCCATGGGAAGTGCCTACTGGACACTGATATAGGGCTGTACACATTTCACACCTGCATTTAGCATTATCCGCTTTGCATTATTAGTGGGGAATGAGGCATGTGCTACACCCACATCCCTCCCACGGGGCGGGACAATGGATTATCTGCCAAACAACACAGAGCCCCATTTCTGCATACCCACAATCCCATGGCTGCAACCCTCGACCGTACCCATTACACATCCTTCATGTGTGCGGGACTGGGATGTGGACGCACTTCTATGGACTCGACAATCTGGGTATTTCTGTTCATATGTCCCGCATTTCATGGACACTTGTCATCAACCTTCAACACGCTGGTGGTGCATATGTCTAGCTGTGCCGTACTCACGACTGTCGCTTCTGGTAGAACGATAATGGCTGGATGGTATTCCGTACGGAACAATTTTTGGGTCCTACAATGGACACCAATGTGCATATGTAAAGTGTAGAACTTGTTGGACTGTGTCCACGTGGCCATTGGTTTTGACTGCTGCTGTATGTTAACCAATCGCGGATTTCTGTTTGACTACCCATATTATGTAGTGCTACAACAACCAGGTTTTTCAATACTGACACCAAATGGTGTACATCCAAAGATGCAGGTTGGCAACTGCTTTCAATAATCCCCTGAAGTCCCAATAGGGAAGTATCGCCAC
This sequence comes from Protopterus annectens, assembly GCF_019279795.1. Classification (NCBI taxonomy): domain Eukaryota; kingdom Metazoa; phylum Chordata; order Ceratodontiformes; family Protopteridae; genus Protopterus; species Protopterus annectens. The sequence continues at coordinate 691,231,936 of NC_056746.1, forward strand.
TTTATTGTCAGAATGACACCACCATAACAGGTAGGTCACTAGCACTTTCCGGTCTTACCGGGCATTTTCAAGTGTAATTAGCTGAAACATATAACTAAATAAATCATAATACATATTTTAATAATAAAGTTAATACGTTATTTGGACAATAGCTTCTGCTATTGACATACAATGCTGTGGGTGGTGCCGGTTACCATACATATGGCTTTCTCAATAGCCGACTTCACATTTCTAAACACTAGTGTGGTCTCCTTTAAGGCCCCTGAGCCAGTGGTGAACATTACTCAAGCCACTGAATCACTTACATATGCCTTCTACCAGCACCTACAGGACTGCATGGATAAGGCAATTCCTTACACAACTGTGAGTCTTTGTAACAATGCCAAGCATCCAGTGTGGTGTACCCCAGCCATACACAAGCTCTACAATGAGAGGAGGTAGCTACTACAAGACAGAGCAGACTCCTTGTGAGGTATGACACCCTTGCTCATATGTGAAGAACTACAAGCTCTCATGACATCATCCGGGGCAGGTCCGACAGATATATCACCAAGGACTCGACAGACCATCATACGGCCTTCTTTAGCTATGTTGGACACCTGGGAGGACACTCCCAGATATGCTCTGACTGGGTTCACAATGATGTGAAGTTTACTGAACATACACACATTGCCAACATACTGGCTGACAGGTTCGGTGAAGACATCTCCACCCCCTCCCCACATGGAGAGGTGTCTGTACCAGAAGATTGTGGCCCCCGAATGTTCTGTAATGCACAGGTGGGACATGCTCTCTCCAAGGTAGTGAACACAGCATCCATGGGACCAGATGGTGTCCCGGCTGTGTACTCCGCGATCTCATTTAGACCCACAGTTAGGACAGCTGTTTAATCTTAGCCACACCTCAGGTAACGTACCCAAGTTGTGGCGCATGGCGACTGTAGTCACACTTCACAGGGGCAGTGCCTCCACTGACCCTGGTTATTACCGTACGATTAGCTTGAGAAGCCTTATCTGCAAAGACATGGGGAAGGATTATACTGGAGCTCATAGATGATGACATAGGGGACTTGCATACTTTGCATCCAGCCCAGTTTGGCTTGGTCTAAGGCAGATCATGCATTTAAAACTTGGTTGACGTTTTAGGAACAGTCACCGAGGCCATTGGTGAGGGTCAGGCAGTCCATACAGCCTACCTCGACCTGGCAAAGGCCTTCAACACAATACCCCCCTCGGGTATCATTGATAAACCCATCGGCTTGGATGTGAACCCGTACATCGCAGGATGGGTTGCAAACTGGCTAGGTGACACTACCCACACAGTCATACTTGCTGGCACCATGTCAGACTCGCTGCCAGTCACAGGTGGTGTCCCATGGGGCTCTGTCCTGGGTCCACTCTACATTTCCAAAGTACTAGCAAACACAGGGGGGTTATGGCTGACATTGTTTGCAGATGACTGCGAACTGGGTGCCATAGTGGGATGGACATCTGACACAGATATCCTTCAGAGGGGCCTCACAGATATGGATATCTGCTGCCAGGGACATGGCCTACAGCTAAATGCCGGGTAATGCATAGTCATACCCTTCGGGTAGAACAAGGTCACCCCTAGCTGCCATATGGGTGGCAATCCACTGAGCACAGAGGGAATTACCAGGGATCTGGGGACCCAGGTTGCCAGTCACCATTCCTTAGACACACACGTTGCTAACGTGGTTCGGTAGAACTTCTACATTGCCCACCTGATTGTGCAGCAGGGATTCACATCTAGATCAGGGGAGGTCATCGTCTCCTTGTACTCATCACTCATTAGACCTATGAGTACATTGCCCCGTTCGGAAGGTATCTGACCCGACACCTGCAGCAGCTGGGAAGGCCCCATAGGTTCATCGTCAGACGGATGCAGGGTGTCATGAATTTGTGTTATGCTGCCCGACTGTAAGGACTCCTGCTCCATTCAGTCACATACCACTTGTTCAGTGGTGACCTGTGCCTGACATACGAGGCCATGTCGACCCATATTTGATGACTATGCTTCACATAATGGATCTACATCCCTCAGAACCACAGGGGCAGGTGACGTGAACCTTGACACGGTCATTAATAGAATGTGTTGGAGGGACAGATACATCACCCAGACACTCACTATGCTGTGGAACAACATCCCAATACATGTGAGGCAGAGAACCTTGCTGGCCTTGTTCGAGGGGGATCTTGTCCGATGGATGGGAGATTGCAGATATACACCAGGGATTACATCATATTGTCACTGCTTGACAGAGGTATAGCAATATAATAGGCATTTTATCTCCGGACTGGAGGATTGGCAAAGGAAACATAACTATGGGCTAGGGTTATAGCTGCCCATGGGTAGATAGCCTACTATGTACCTATGGACCTATGAACCTATGTTCATAGTTTGTCCCATTCACACTTGTCTATCCCCTATCCTCATTCATATGTGTATATTTCTGTGGCACATGATTGAACTATGTATTACCTGCAGGTATGCTGTCTACAGTGCACATACGTCACGGTTGATTACAGTGTATCTGTGTACCTACCTCTGTGATACTGAGGACTACCACACATCCTTCACAGCATTACATGCATGTGTCCATACTATTATTCTTTGGCCTGAGGGGGGTTGTTAGGGCAACGGTTACACGTGTCCCTGTTTGTGCACGCGTCATGGTGGTCTTTGACCAGCCTCCATTGCTATCGTGGGATGAACGGTAGTGTTGGTGTGTGTTTGGGATGTGTTTCCACTGCCAGTACATCTGTGGGGGGTGGGGTTGGCACATGTTCGTCTTTGCAGGGAGCCCCATCCTGGACATTTGTGTCATGCGTCAACACTTGGCACATGCCATATGTCCTGTGCTATTCCCACAGTCGTGTATGCCTTCCTGCATTACTACTGTGTGTTACTGGCTGTTTGTATCTGGTACACATGGCTATTATGGTGGATAGCTTGGCCTATTCCCATGCTATGACATACCCATTCATCCAGGCATATACATGTTGTTCCATCCTTTGCGTTGGCCGTGGGTGTTTGGCCATCCGGCAACGCTATTCTCAACGTGTGATGTCCCACCTTCACCTTCTGTGCCTGTGGCACCCTGTTGGGGCGTCCTGCTTGGTGGGCAGATGTTCCGCCATATGTGTTGTGTTTGACATGTCTGCATAGCTACTCATCAGTACGGTGACTGAACATACTGCCTTGTCCAGATGTGTACAGTTATGGGCACCGTGGCGTGTGCACACCTATGGGGTTTAGACAGGTCCATACCACATGCGGGATGTACACATTCTGCCGACACATTCACATGCAGCCATTTGGATATCTGTACCTGAGGTGGGATGTTAACATGTGGGGTACATATTTGCCCGCATGGCACTGCCTAGGATAATGCTTCTTACTACATTTCAGGTATACCCATTGTGTGTAGGTGTGCAGCTGCGCAAGGCTGCTAGCTGGGTTGGGTGCACGGTCGTACATGGGTGTGGGTTACATGCTATGACTGGGCTGTTGTGTGTATTACATTTGCATGCATGGGTTCTGATTCTGGGTATTACGCTTAGGCATACGCCATCCTATGTGTATGCGATGGGCACGTTGCTGGGTGTAGTACATGTTGCTAAGCACATGTTTGTGTTTAGGGTATCTGGTTTCCTTCTTGTTATTATATCGACACGGCTACCCAGCTGTGTACTCTCACTACTGCTGGTGACCATGCCCATGTGGCTACTTCTATGTAGGTGCGGCGCGCTGACATGCTGCGGTACACCTTCATTGGGTATGCCCACTGACAGTGCATTGAGTGACGAACACGGTATTACGCATATCCTTTGTTCCTTGGATGGGTACAATTTGGACTTCGTGGGTTAATGTTTGGTTCTCCGTTTTGTGTGAACGGGTACTATGTTGCATAGTCTGCGTACGTTTCATTATCCACGGACCCTGGCTGGTGCGGTTACTATTGCAGGCGGCCTGTGGAAGTCAGCACTTTAGGTTGCTCATCGCCTGCCGGCTTGGCCACGCCTATGGCCGCATCCTACTTGGGCTCGCTCACGTGCCCTCCACACGTGTCTGTGGTTGTGGCGCGCACTCATTACTATGCATATGGCGCTGCTATGCCGATTATTCACTGCACTGCCGGCGCAAGCCTTACACCGGCCTTGCGCCGAGCTTCATGAATCCCGGGGATAGCATTTCTTTAGTTTTAGACTTGCTCTTTTATTTACTTATTTAAATTACTTTTTATTTACTTTATTGGCTTTAAAACCTTGTCAGCACTGGGTTTACACATTCATTTTACTAGATGTCACGAACAATCTGTGCTTTTGGTGTAAATGATTAACATTTAGAATGTGCTGCTTCTTTATAAAGTATTTTTTTTACTTAAACATAGTATTTGTGTAGTTTTAGACTTTTTTTCTTTTATTTACTGTCCGGCTTTAAAGCCTTGTCAGCACTGGGTTTACATATTCATTTTACTAGATGTCGCTAACTGCCTGTGCTTGCAGTGTAAATAAGCTTTTTCTTGCTTAAAATTGCTTACTGTACTTTAGTTGTTTTATAAGTTATTGCAATTCTTTCAGCTGCATTTGCTGTTTGTTGGCTACACACTCAAGAGCTCTAGCCTACTTTGTATTTAAAGTGAATTTATTGTTTTAAGTGTATTTATTACTATTTTCCTAAAAAAAACAAACAAAAAAAAACAAAAAAAATTCTGTTTTCTCATTTTCCCACCACTTTCTGTTACTAGAATAGTTTGGATTCAGATTTGCTGAATTCAGGACTGTATTGGAGTTTCTGAGTTGCCCAGACCTTTCTGTGATAGAGGAAAGCCTTTCTGCTCATGCTGAGTGGTAAGCACTGAGCAGCCTATTTACTGCTAGAGGAATGGTTACTAGCTCTTAAATTGTACCTTATTAGCTGTATGGGGCTGCAATCTATCCCTTTTAACTTTCTGCCTTAAAAACACGTATTTGAGCAATACGCAGTGCTGCTAAACTAGGGTAAACTATTCCCAGTGCCAGAAAATCTACTCTTCAAATTCTCCTTAGATCATGCTAGTTCAATTCTTTTCTGCACTTTAACTAGCTTATAAAGTCTAGCACTTGTTCAGACATGCTGTAGCAATTACTGTAGCACACAGACTGCTACCAGCACTAAACTTAAACGGCCTCAGTACTTAATAAATTCCACACCCTCCAGGCATCCCTCCAGGCATGTCCAAAGGTCAGCTTCCCCTGCTTTCTCCTATCAACCTAGTAAACCTGGGCATCCTGAGGCAATGCCTCATGTACACTGACAACCCTCTCCTCTTACCCCATAACACTCACACTTTTGAGAGATGTTCCTATTTATCCAGATTGGAAGCCATGAACTCTCCAGCCTAGACTGGAATAACCAGTCAAGAGGAGAAGGTCAACACTAGCACCACAGCACAAGGAACACATAGCTACATAACCTCACAACTATCACAGAACACAGAACACACACACACACGCACACACATCTTCACAGAGGCTCTCAATAAAAATCTACACAAACAGCAATCACCCACCACACTACAGCACAAACCATGAGACACATAGCTCACACATTGTGCCACACAACCTAAGCCCCTAAGGCAAAACAGCTTACCCAATACACTTATCATAGGTAACTCAATAGTAAGTCACACAGATGTCCCACTCGCTAGGTTAAATAAGGAGAAGGTGAAGGTCAGCTGGCTGTCGGGAGCCAGGATATGCCACAACGCATGCACTCGGGTCATTCCACAACAGATACAGGTATGACTCTGTTATTGTCCATGTGGGTGTGAATGATCTGAGATGCACCTCCCTGGACTATATAAAAAGAGACATTGAGGAGCTCTGGGATCATGTAGCCCAGGAAGGCATGACCCTAGCCCTGAGTAGCATCTTACCATCACCAAGAATGATACCCCAGTGCAAACAAAAAATGATTGACTTCAATAATTGGCTATGTTTCTGGTGTCATTCCAAGGCGATCAGTATCTGTCTGCCTGGGATGACAGGATCAACAGACCTTGATACTTGGATGGCCTGCATATGTCACCTCTGGGATTCTGTATACTGGCCAAAAGACTTGCCACCCTATAGTACCTTTTTTAGGCAATGTCCAGAAGATCAAATTACCACTGAGGGTTATGCTACTCAACGCCAGAAGTCTAAATCTCTAAATGCACTCATTTGAAGCACTCCTTAAAATGGAGAACATCAACATTTGTGCAGTAACACAGACCTGGTTCAAGGCTTCTGAAAACACTCTTACCCTACCCCGCTATATCTTGTACCACACCTTTTGGCCCCAAAACATGGACCGAAGCCCTCAGCCGGTGGTGTCTCCATATTCATAATGGATATGTACACCTCCAAGCTAGTAATCCAACATAATGCATCAGAGATACTCCAGGTACAACTACCACTGTGCAAGACTGCAATCCAGGTTGCTGTCTGCTATAGATCCTGCACCATGCCCTAATACTCCCATTCCACATTCCTAAACACCCTGGAAAATATTAAGGTCCAACCCAACACCCTCATAGTGGGTGACTTTAACTACTCCTCCATTAACTGGGAAAACTATTCAAGTACCAAAACACTTGCTCAACATTTCCTGAAATTCATCACTTCCAATGCCCTGGGCCAGTTCATTCTTACCCCCACTAGGGGTAGCAACATCCTCGATCTGGTCATTACTAATATGGGCGACCATGATCTACACCAATTGTCAACTCCTCCTTGTTCAGATCTGACCACAAGCTAGCTAGTCACTATGGATATCAACATCCCACCCATCCACACACACACACACACACACACACAAAGGAAACCACCATAAAAAAATTTTTTTGCAAAGCCAACTTTGGGCTTCTAAAAACTGAGGTGGCTACAATGCCCATGCAAACTGAGAATAAATGCAGGACTGCTGAATCATACTCCAATGCACTGTACAAACACGTACACAAATGTAGGGAAAGGGCTATATAGCTGCTCAACCTGGTGGACCTCTTCGAATCTGACACCAGAGTCGTGGATGAAGGCAAGGTAGTTCACACAGCCTACCTCGATCTGGCCAAGGCCTTTGATACAATTCCTCATGCAGGAATCGTAGATAAACTCACTAAAGTAGGCATCAATCCCTAGGTCACAAGGTGGGTTACAAACTGGCTTACTGACAGAACCCACACAGTTAAAGTAGTGGACTCCAAATCTGACTACCGACCAGTTACGAGTGGAGTCCCACAGGGATCAGTCCTGGGTCCTCTTCTGTTTGGCATATACTTTTCTGAAGTCCAGGCCAAAACCAAGGGACTCTGGCTGACCAGGTTTGCAAGATGACTGCAAACTAGGAGCCATTATTATCTCACCAAATGATGTTGACATTCTACAGAAAGGCCTCAATGACTGGTGTCAGAACCATGTCCTTAAGCTCAATGCCAAAACATGCATCGTCATCCCCTTTGAGAAAAACACAGTATACCACGAGCTATCACATCAATGGTAGTCCACTGAACACTGAATGAGTCATAAGAGTTCTGGCAACACAAGTGGATAGAAACCTATCCTTTGATCACGGTGCCTTCTGTGTGGCACATCCCATTACAAAGGGTTTTGCCTCCAGGAAGAAAGAGGTACTTATCTCTGTCTGTCTATATATATATCCCATTTGGCATGTACCTCACCAGACATATAGAACAACTAGAAAGACCACAAAAATAATCCTAGACCTGAAACACTTGCCCTATGCAGAAAGACAAACAAATCCAACTTTTCTTGGTATCATATTGCCTACTTAGAGGCAATCTCTGCTTGACCTACAAAGCCATGTCAGACCCAGCACTATTAGATTTGCTACATCTAAAGAAATCCTAATTCCCTCCATGCCACAAGAACCAGAGACCTGAACCACATCACCTCAATCAACAGAACTTGTTGGAGTGACAGGTTCCTACCCCAGAGACTGCCCATGCTCTGGAATAGACTTCCCTTACATGTCAAGCAGAGCAGCTCACTGGCCCTCTTCAAAAGAAATCTTGACTGGTGGATGGAAAATAATTCACCCAAGCAATCATTTTAGTAGCCCTGCTAGACAGGGGCACTAGGAAATAATGTTGGGTGGCATGATGCCAGGGAATCTTTTGGGCTGGGCGTATAAAGGCCTAGGGCCATTAGCTAGTACACTCCTATGAACCTAAAATGTGATGCTTCTTTATACAGTGCTTTTTATACTTAAACATTGTATTTGTTTGTTTATTTACTTATTTATTTATTCACTTTGTTAACCAGGTAATGTCCGACTGGGCCATATAGCCCGTTTTCAGTGGAGACACGGAGAAAAAATCTACAAACAAAAACGTACATAGAAAAAAAAATTAGGAAATGTTACAACAGAGTAAATACAATAATTATTGGATTAGATTAATGGCATAGTGAGATTCAAAAATAAATAAAATAATATATATATATATATATATATATATATATATATATATATATATATATATATATATATATATATATATATATATAAAATATACAGTGGATATAAAAAGTTTATACACCCCTGTTAAAATGCCAGCATTTTGTGATATTATAAAAAAAAGAGACCACAATAAATCTTTTCAAAACTTTTCCCCCCTTTAATGTGACCTATAACCTGTACAATTCAATTGAAAAACAAACAAATCTGTTAGGTTAAAAAAAATATAAAAAAATGTAGATGACATTTTTATGTTGTGGAGAGGCTCTGGCTTTTATTTAGTTCAGTTCCTTGATTATTTGCATTCAACAACTGATTTTTTTGAGGTTTACGTATCACAGCTCTGCCACAGATATCCGCTTTCTTGACGTTAAAGTTAGTAAATCTGACCTGAACTGTCTCCGTAGTAATATTTATTTTAAACCAACTAGGAAAAATACATTGTTGCATAAATGTAGTATGCACACTAGACACGTTCCTAGGAATGTGCTGAAGGGTCAGGTCTTACAATTGCATAGCAGAGATGATGATGCGGTAGTTGCCTTAAAGAATTTAAAGTCTGAGTTCTTGGATAGGGGGTACAGTGCTTTGGATATTGAACAGACTATTTCTGATGCCTGGAAGCTGAGAGGTACGAGGTGTAAACCTTATTTTAATGCTGAGAATGCTAATTCTGATATAAGACAGACTGCCACAACTAGTAATGATTTTAGAGTGGTGTTTCAGTTTTCTAGTAATATTAACCAATATATTGATATAGTTAAGAAATATTGGTATTTGTTACAAGAAGTGCCTGGCCTTACAGATAAGGTCGGACATTCTCCTATTTTTAGTTTTAAAAATAATAAATCACTTGAGCAGCATCTTTGTCATGGTGAAGCATGTAAAATTCTTAGTAGTTCCACTCACTGTGGAACTTTTCCATGCAGGAATTGTAGTGCATGTCAGTTTATTTATAGTAAGAATAAATATATACATCCTACCAGACAATTTTCATTACACTCTAACCAATATACAGATTGCAGAACCACGGATGTGGTCTACTTCTGGTTTTGTCAACAATGTCCTGCTTTTTATGTAGGAAAAACTAACAGAATGCTTAAAGATCGTATTCTGGAGCATGTAAGAGATATCAACAATAGTAAACCATCTTAATGGTTTAGCTAGCCATGTTATGTCTGATGGTCGTTCTCATTCTTTTAAGTTTTTTGTTTTGCAACATATCCATAGGAATCTTAGAGGTGGGGATATAGAAAACATCACAGAGAGACATTAACAAAAATGGATTTTGAAGCTTAATGGTGAAAAGTATCCTGGTATAAATGCCACTATCTCTTTGATTCCTTTTTTAAAAGCTAGACACCTTAAGCATTAAATTGAGCTATAGTTGGCTTTTAGTTATTTAGATTCAAGATGGTGTTTCAGTTGTTTAGGTTACATAGCAACTTTTATATAAAGTAGATATAATGTCTATATAATGTTTTACCCTTTTTTATAATTTTTTTATATTTTATATGCATTTCTTATGTATTTTGTTTTATTCTTCTATATACTTAGTAGTCAGAGTTCAAAGTTTAATACTTATTTATACCACCATATTATTGGCCAATAGAATAAGACACAAACCACCCAAAGGATAAACGCTCCTGCCTGGAACAGTTTAAACAGAATCAAAATAATATTTTTCATGCAGGTGCGAAATGGCAAGAGGCTCGTCGTGATATAAATCCTTAAATAGTCCAAGTTAAACAGATCCAAAGCTTGCAGTTCTCAAAATAGAAACAACCAAAGTAATTCAGCATATAATTTATTTGTGCACAGTGAGCGCTTTCACCCGTAGGCTTTTTCAAACCTACAGCAGCCATTACTCACTTTAAGTTTAAAACAATGAGAGCACACAATTGGTCAGCACAACTTCACCTAATTTACATACATAATTAAAAGGCGCGCTTCCTAGCGCGTCATCTAAAATCACTACAAGGAAACAGTGTGTAAAGTAAAAATCACGTACCAATAATGTACGTGAATACAGATCATAAATATGCTTATACAATCCACTAACTAACATATACATCAGAAAGTCAATAAAAAAGGGGAATGCAAGATCAAATGTATGTATAGGCTGTAAATACCCTATTCTTAACTAACATTTTCTACATATAGTTCTGATAATGATGGAGGTAAGGCTCTATAAATGGAGAGATAAATACATTCAAGGCTTCAACAACCTTTTCTTGCGTAAGATAGGGTTTAACTGCACCCTGTCATTCAAACCAGGGTTCATGTCAGATCTCATCCTTATGATCCATTTCAACTCACATTCCAGTAAGTAATTGTCAATGTCACCCCCTCTAACACTAGGTTCTACTCTCTGTATCAAAAACTGAAGTAATGTTCCGGTCCAGTATTTCTAATATGCTTAGATAAAGGCATTATTCATAGAACCTAGACGTATATGGTACACATGGTCTCTTACTCGTTCTCTCAATTGTCTATATGTAGAAAATGTTAGTTAAGAATAGGGTATTTACAGCCTATACATACATTTGATCTTGCATTCCCCTTTTTTATTGACTTTCTGATGTATATGTTAGTTAGTGGATTGTATAAGCATATTTATGATCTGTATTCACGTACATTATTGGTACGTGATTTTTACTTTACACACTGTTTCCTTGTAGTGATTTTAGATGAAGCGCTAGGAAGCGCGCCTTTTATGTATGTAAATTAGGTGAAGTTGTGCTGACCAATTGTGTGCTCTCATTGTTTTATTTAAACTTAAAGTGAGTAATGGCTGCTGTAATAGTTTGAAAAAGCCTACGGGTGAAAGCGTTCACTGTGCACAAATAACTTATATGCTGAATTACTTCGGTTGTTTCTATTTTGAGAACTGCAAGCTTTGGATCTGTTTAACTTGGACTATTTAAGGATTTATATCACGACGAGCCTCTTGCCATTTCGCACCTGCATGAAAAATATTATTTTGATATTATTGGCCAATGTTAATTGATTGGTCTTTCATCTACTTAAACATTTGCTTGCCTTTCAATATTGTCTGATGAAGCAACGCTAGTTGCGAAAGCGCTCACCATCTCTGTACTTTTTGTGAATAAACGTCTGTTGTGTGCTAGCCTGGTGCATTATTTTCTTCTTTTTTACCAGCTGACGAAAAGCAACTCCAAAGCATGATACTGCCACCACCATGCTTCAGTGTGGGGATGGTGTTCTTTTGGTGATGCAAAGTGGTGTTTTTCCACCAAACGTACCTTTTGGAATTGTGGCCGAAAAGTTCAACCTTGGTTTCATCAGATCATAAAACATTTTAACCACTTGCTTTTGGGAGACATGCTGCATTGTTTTGCAAATTCTAGCTAGGCCTGGATGTTTTTCTGTGTAAGAAAAGCTTCTGTCTTGCAACCCTACCCCATAGCCCAGACAAATGGAGAATATGGGAGACTGTTGTCACATGTAGAACACAACCAGTACTTGCCAGAAATTCCTGCAGCTCCTTCAGTGTTGCTGTAGGTCACTTGGCAGCCTCCCTGACCAGTCTTCATCTTGTCTTTTCATCAATTTTGGAGGGACGTCCAGTCCTTTGCAATGTCACTGTTGTCCCATATTTTCTCCAATTTTGATGACTGTCTTCACTGTGTTCCATGGTATATCCAATCCTGTGGACATTTTTTCTACCTACTCCTGACTGATGCCTTTCAGCAATGAGATCCCTTTGATGCTTTGTAATCTCGCTGTGAACCATGGCTTTTGCTGTAGTAGGCAACTGAGTAAATGTCAAGAAAATTCTATTAGGATAGCTGAACTTTATTTGGGGTTAATCAGAGTCTCTTTAATTGATGGCAGGTATGTACTCAAGAAGACTGACTGTTATAATTAAATCAAAAGGTGCTTCAACAAAGTATTTAAGGGTGTGCACACTTATGCAACCAGCTTATTATACGTTTTTCATTTTTTCATATTTTTTCCCCCAACAGATATGTTTTTCAATTGAATTGTACAGGTTATAGGTCACATTAAAGGTGGGAAAAGTTTTGAAATGATTTATTGTGGTCTCATATTTTTTTTTTCTATCACAAAAACCTAGCATTTTAACAGGGGCGTATAAACTTTTTATATCCACTATATCTTGTTAAAAAAAAATAATATAATAATTTAAAAGAAATACAAAAAAAAACTAGAATGAATTAATATTTTTATATAGTAAAAGTACAAAAAAGAGCAATTCATATGAGCAGGAGATCTAAAGGTGAAAGAGTGTATGTGTGTGTATATGTATATATAATATATATATATATATATATATATATATGTGTGTGTGTGTGTGCTGTTATACATACGGTATATAACAGCAGATATTAAGAATTATTCTGGGACTATACAAGAGCATAGCCAGTATTTAGAAACGTATTCTTTTAGTAGTAGTTAGAATTTGTCAATGTCTTGACTTTTTGGAATGTGTTTGGGAGAGAGTTCCAGGTTTTAACTATTTTGTTTGAATAGAGGGAGTTTCCATAATTGTCTCCTTAAGAATTAATTTGTCAGATGATCTAAGGGGTCTAGTACTAGAGTTATGCTGAAATAAATCAATGAGAACAGGACAGTTGTTGGATTTGAAGATTATATTATGAACAGTGCTAAGTTGGTTGAGAGATAATATGCTAGGCAGGTCAATCCATTTGAGCTGATGAAGGGCTTAACAGTGGTGAGACATATGGGGTAAATTAACTGCAAATTTAGCTATTTTCATTTTTTTTATTTAGTATTTTAGTTTAGTTTTAGACTTAACTTTATTAATAGTCCCATTTCCTTTAAAATATATTTTCTCTAACTAGTAACAATGTTTTACATTCACAGCCATTTTCTTCACTTGAAAATGGCCATGGATAATCACGACAACCCTTTTAGAAGATTTTTTAAGCTTCATTCAATGGTTTTTATTTCAAATTGCTGATTAGAATGTTTTTTTCAACCAGAATGAAGATTTCTCAGCTAGAATGCAATCCTTGAGAAATTTTAACCAGTGGCGGCTGGTGACTTCAAATTAAAGGAGGGCTGTAGGAGACAGCTGAATGGGTGGGGCCAATGGGAAGGTGTATGACCAACTAGAAAGGGGTGGAGCTATGCTCATAGGTTCATAGGTTCATACTAGGCTATCTGCCCTAGGGCATTTATAAGCCTAGCCAGAATGTGTTTGGCTTTCGCCACCCATTTTAAATTTTATTTTGCTATGCCCTTTTTTGAGGTTAGTATACTGTGCCTCTGTCTAACAGTGACACAGAAGTGATACCCGGGGTAAACCTACGATCTCCTATCCACTCATCAAGATTCCTCTGGAAGAGAGTCAATGAGGGGCTTTGCCTAACCTGGACTGGAATTTTATTCCAGAGTGAAGGGAGCCTCTGGGTTATGAATCTGTCCCTCCAGCATGTCCTATTTATTTCAGTGCTGAGGTTCAAGTCTCTCTAGCACAGCTCGATGGGATTTGGATTTTCTGAGGTGCAGCATGTCCATTAATTCCGGGTTGGACATGGCTTTATACGTCAGGCACAGATCGCCTCTGAACAGGCGGTATGCCACTGCGTAGAGCTGGAGTTTCTTTAACCGGGCAGCAAATGGCATCTGTTTGAGCCCTTTGATCCTCTTGGTGAGGTACTTTTGGGGTCTTTCCAGTTGCTGCAGGTGTCTGGTAAGGTACATCCCAAAAGGGGCATTGTACTCAATTATGGGCCTGATGAGGGATGAGTTAAGAGGCACGATGACCTCCCCTGATCTAGATGTGAATCCCTTCAAGATTAGGTGGGCTATATAAAATGTTTTTCTAACCACTTTGGCCATGTGGTTGTCAAATGAGAGATTGCTATCAACTTGGGTCCCCAATTACTTCTTCTGTACTTAATAGATTACCACCTATGTGGTAATTTGTGGGCACTTTGTTTTTGCCAAAGGGGATGACTATACATTTTTTGGCATTTAGCTTGAAGCTATGACTCTGGCACCAGTTGTCTGTTTCTATGAGGCCCTTTTGGAGGATGCTTGTGGGCTGGAGAGTCGATTATGGTGCCCAGTTTGCAGTAATCTGCAAACTTGGTCAGCCACAGTCCTTCCGTGTTGGCCTGTACCTCCGAGAAATATATACCGAACAAGAGAGGTCCCAGGACTGAGCCTTGTGGGACACCACTTGTAACTGGCTTGGAGTCTGACATGGCTCCAGCAATTCTAACCATGTGGGTTCTGTCCTTGAACCAGTTTGCAATCCATCTAGTGGCATAGGGGTTTATATTTAAGCTGGCAAGCTTATCTATAATGCCCGAGTGGGGTATTGTATCGAAGGCTTTTGCGAGGTCCAGGTAGGCTGTGTGGACCACCTTCCACTCGTCAATGGCCTTGGTGACTATTTCAAAGAAATCAACCAGGTTTGAGGCAGGATCTGCCCTTAACAAAGCCGAACTGGGTAGGATCCAGTGTCTGTAGGTCCCCAATATCTTTATTTATGAGGTCCATGATGATCCTTTCCATAGCATTGCAGACCAAGCTAGTCAGGCTTATGGGGCAATAGTTTCCAGGATCTGTTGAGGCACCACCTTTATGGAGAGGGACCACTGTTGCTGTACGCCACTCTTTGGGCACATATCCTGTAGTAAGGCTGAGATTGAACAGTAGTTTTATGTTTGGGTTTAGCTCTTCTTGGAGTTCATGTAGGATGCAGCCCGGGACACCGTCTGGTCCCATTGATGCTGTGTTTTTTTGCTTTGGAGTGGGTGGCTCTTAACTGAGCATCTAAGATGTCAGGGAGGCAGCACTCTGCTGGGATAGATATTTGCCCTTTTGGTGGGGAGGGGGGGGGGAGAAGTTTGCACTGAACCTGTCAGCTAGGATGTTGGGAATGTCTGTGGGTTCAGTGTATTTTTTGTCATTTTGGACTAATTCTGAGCATATCTGGGAATTACCACCCAGGTTCCTAACATAACTAAAGAAAGCCTTGTGATTATCCTTGGTGTCCTGAGCAATTTTTCTCTCAAAGCTGGCCTTAGACAATTTTATGAGTGCCCAAAACCACAACAACTGGAACTTTAAATACGCTGCCCTGGGTGCCAAACAGTCATTACGAGAGTCCAATCAAGACAAAATGAAGTGTAGAAGAAAAAATATTTCAGTGCATTGGCTACATGACAACTTACTTAATATCCAGATGGAAACAGGTTGTGAGGCATGAAAAAATTAATTACTGGAATGCCAGTCAAAATCAAGTATAAAAAAACGAGCAGCACACAACTCAAATCACTACTCCTTGCACTGCAGTTCTAATTATAATGTATATTCAGCTTTATAAAATTACCAAGTAACATGCTCAAAGTAGCAGTCTCTGTGATACTCCCCACTTGTAAAAATTATTCTTATCCAAAAGACCTGCTGCCTGACACCACTATCTACTTGTTTCATGGGGAAGACATGATCAAAGTAAAAGATGAACAGCAAACAAGGAACAAGTTCAAGATAAATTGCTTAATGGATTCCTGCACAAGTTATGGGCCACACATGATAGACTGGCATTCTATTTAGTTTACAGGTAAAGCCTGCAAAGATGACTGCAAGTCTCCAACAAATGTAATGAGCTTCTGAAAATACTGTAATCCTGTCCTTTTATTATAAATACTGTTGTATGCATTTCAATACCCAAGGCTTTTACATTATCTAGTTAAGTAAATATTCTCTGCATGGCAACAATGAAAAGGCTTTCAATGCTGGTAATTCTTTAACAGTATGCTTATTAAAGCTTACTTGCATCTTACAATCTCTGACAAGCTTACCTGATGGTCATTAAATCACTGTTACTTAAACAGAGCAACAGGGCACTGTGACAGCATGTATTCCCTGAATAATAATAAGAAGCATAAATCAACAGTATAAAAATATGACAGAAAAACAGAACATTCTGCAAAATCAAGGACAGATGAAAAGCCACGGTCGTACTTGTGGTCTACCTTTGATGGGGGAATACTCTGCACACTTATACTGCATAACTGCTCCTTGCCTTCCTTGGACACATCTAAAGCCACTATAATGGGGAGTGGGGTGCAACAAGTATATCACAATTTGAAATGTCTCTGGTGGATGGTGATGGCTCTGACACTCTCATACCTCTCAAATTCAGAGCAAGAAATCTGGAGAAAGCCATACATAGAACTAGAAGTCGGACACAGGCCCAAAAATAAGGACAATTTTTAAATAGTGCTCTTAACTTGGATAATAGGTTCATAGGTTTATACTAGGCTATCTGCCCTAAGCATTCATATGCCTAGCCCAAAGTTTTGTGGCTTACGCCACCCCTTGTATGAAAAAATACTGTGCCCATTAGTTTGTTGTGCCTCTGTCCAGGAGTGACACAGAGATGATTCCTGGGGTAAACCTACGATCTCCCATCCACAGGTCAAGATTTCTCTTGAACAGAGCCAGCGAGGTGCTCTGCCTCACATGGACCGGGATTTTATTCCACAGCATAGGGAGTCTGAGTGATAAATCTATCCCTCCAGCACGTCCTATTTATATCCGTGCTAAGGTTTAAGTTGCTTGCTCTAGTGGTTTTGGTGGATTTCGATTTTTTTTTGAGGTGGAGCATGTCCATTAATTCTGGGTTGGACATGGCCTTGTATGTCAGGCACATGTCACCTCTGAGCAGATGGAGAGCTGGAGTTTCTTCAATCTGGCACCATATGGCAGATTTTGGAGTCCCTTTATCCTTTTGGTGAGGAACTTTTGGGGTCTCTCCAATTGCTGCAGATGTCGGGTGAGATACATCCCGAATGGGGCATTGTACTCTATCATTGGTCTGATAAGTGAAGAGTACAGGGGAACAATGACCTTACTAGATCTGGATGTGAATCCCTTCATGATCAGGTGGGCAATGTAGAAGGTCTTTCTAACCACTTTAGCAACGGGAGTGTCAAAAGAAAGGCCACTGTCAACCTGGGTCCCCAGGTCTCCGATAACCTCTTCTGTGCTTAGTGGATTGCCACCTATATGGTAGCTTGGGGTTACCTTGTTTTTCCTGAAGGGTATGACTATACATTTTTTGGCGTTTAACTTCAGGCCATGGCTCTGGCACCAGCTATCCATTTCCATGAGTCCCTTCTGAAGGATATCAGTGCCCAATGCACTTTCCAATATGGCACCCAGTTTGCAGTCGTCTGCAAACTTTGTCAGCCAAAGTCCTCCCATGTTGGCCTGTACTTCTGAGAAGTAGATGCCGAACAATAGGGGGCCAAGGACCGAGCCCTGTGGGACACCACTTGTGACCAGCTTGGAGTCTGACATAGCGCCAGCAACTTTAACCCAGTGGGTTCTGTCCTTAAGCCAGTTTGCAACCCATCTTGTGACATATGGGTTTACGTTTAAGCTGGTAAGTTTTTCTACAATACCCGAGTGGGGTATTGTGTCAAAAGCCTTTGCAAGGTCAAGGTAGGCTGTATGGACTGCCTTTCCCTCATCAATGGCCAACAAAGAAGTCGACCAAGTTCAAAAGGCATGATCTGCCCTTGACGAAGCCAAACTGGGTCGGGTCCAATGTCTGCAAGTCCTCTATATCTTTGTTTATGAGCTACATTATGATCCTCTCCATAGCTTTGCAGACTAGACTTGTTAAGCTTATGGGGCGGTAATTACCAGGGTCCGTAGAGGCACCGCCTTTGTGGAGTGGGACCACAGTTGCCGTATGCCACTCCTTGGGCACGTATCCTGTGGTAAGGCTGAGATTATTATGTGCGGGTTTAATTCCTCATTTAGCTCATGTAGCACACAGCCGGGGACACCATCCGGTCCCATTGATGCTGTGTTTTTAGCTTTAGAGAGAGCAGCTTTCACCTGCGCATTTGAGATGTCTGGGAGGCTACACTCCGCTGGGATAGTTATCTCTCCTGTAGGGGGGGAGAGGGGGGTGAAGTTTGCATTGAACCTATCATTTTGGACTAATTCTGAGCATATCTGGGAGTTTCCACCTAGGTTCCTAACATAGCTGAAAAAGGCCTTATGATTGTCCTTTGAATCCATGGCAACTTTTCTCTCAAAATTAGCCTTAGTTGATTTTGAGTGCTCGTATTTTTTTACTAATAATGATCAGGGGCGACTTCCCTTTTATGGATTTTATTCTATCATGTAATAGCTTTCTCCTCTTATTGTAAAGTTTGTTAATGGCTGGGGTCCACCAGACTGGACGTTTGCCCTTTGTGGAAAGAGTTTTGGTTTTATTTGGGATTGCCTGATCCATGCAGTCCTGGAGGTGTTCATAGAAGGCATTTGTAAGGGCTTCCACAGCTTGGGTTGTGGTTTCCACAATAGAACAGTAGTAGGTCTTGCATTAGTACAAATTTTCTGAAGGGTATGAAATCTGAAACTCAAACGTCTGCCATTATTGTCTATCTTCAATCTTTAATGACTTGCCACTAATTTTCCAGAAAACCACAATTTTATGAAAAACAGACCAAAAATGTGATGCAAAAATATAAGGTTGCCACACAATATAGCTGGGAACCTGTCACAAAAGGGACAACTTTTTAATATTAACACCGTTAACTTGAGCAGCTAACAAAATAAGAGCATCTACATGCATTTCTGAAATAAAAGTACCCCTAAATTCATGAAGCTCAGCGCAAGGCCGGTGTAAGGCCTGTGCCAGCTGTGCGGCGTATAAATGGTGTAGTAGCACCATATGCATTTTAATGAAGGTGCGCCGCTACCACATCCACGTGCATAGGACACGTGCGCGAGTGCATGGGGCATTACTAAGCTGCACCTGGAGGTGTGTCAATGTCAGCTGGCGATGAGCAACCTAAACTGCTGAATATTATAGCCTGCCTGCAATAGTAATCACACCTATCAGTGTCTGTGGATAATGAAACGTATGCAAAGCATGCAAGACAGTTCCCGGCCACACAAAATGGAGAACCAAACAGAAATGCACGCAACATAATATGAGTTTCCATCCATGGAACAAATGACATGTGTCCGTAATGTACTGCACTGTCAGAAGTTATACCCAGTGGAAGTGAAGCGCATCATGTCAGCGCGCTGCCAATACACACGTCTAGCCCCATGGGTATGGTCACCAGCAGTTCCACAGTGGTAGTGATAGTACACAGCAGGACAGTTGTGGCTATATAACAACCATAAAGAAACCTGTCAGTTCATATCGTATACCAAACACACACAAACATATGTATATTAAAATGTGCTATACACATGATCAGGAACGTAACTGTCACATATACATAGGATGCTATATGCGGAACCGGGATATCCAAAAGTAGAACCCTTGCATGCAAATGCAATATGCAACAACCCCTGTATAGCACATAACCCGCACCCATGTCTGAATGCCCACCAAATCCAGCTACCAGCCTTGCGCATCCATACATCTACACATAGAGGGTATTCCCCATATGTAGTAGGAATCGTCCTAGGCAGTGTCCAGATTGCAAATATGTATCCTATGTTTGTAAACATCCCATCATAGGTACGTGAATCCAAAGGCCCGCGCGTTAATGTTACGGCAAAATGTGTGTACATCCCGCTTGGGATAAGTAACCTGTTGAAACCTTAGAGTTGTTTACACGCCACGGTGTCCATTACTGTACACATCTGTACAAAACATGTATGTGTAGTCACAGTACTGTTCAGTTTCTACACAGACATGCAATTCATACTACGCAGGATGGAACAGCTGTCCACCATGCAGGTCACCCCACTAGGGTTGCCACCTGTTCAGATGGCCAAGGTGGGACATCCCTTGTAGAAATGTGAGAATTTGCAGGATAAAACATACCCCCGGCCTGTGCAAAGTACAGAATTACACGAGTATGCCAAGATAAAAGCTAATGCCGTAGCATTTGAATAGCTTATGCTATCCCAAATAAGTTGTGTATCAGATACAAAATACCTGTATCATGCAACTAGTACAGAAATGAACAAAATATATTATTGTCTTAAGATCACAGGACATTTGCCATGTCTTAGGTGTCGTCACAGGACACAACTGTCCAAAGTGGGACCTCCCCTCACAAAGAGGAATAAGTGGTAACCCTACTCCCCACTGAATTGTCAACAGTATATATTCAACTCAATCACATACCGACACCACCTCTCAACCTATTACAGCAACAAAACCTGGACAAAGCCTAAAAGGATGGGTGGACAAATGGGGACAGATGTAATTACTGCTCTCACAAGCTTCGAAAGTTCACAGAATAATAGTATGTACATAAGCAGGAAATGTTGTGAAGGATGTGGGGTAGTCCCCAGTATTACAGAGGTCTGTACATATATACTGTAACAAGCCGTCACATATGTTGACTGTACTACTGCATACTTGTAGTTAATTCATAGTTAAGTCATGTGCAAAATAATAACCCTCGTAAGAATGAATACATGAAATAGTCAAATGTGAATGGGAACACCACTCACTGTGGATTATGTATCGTAACCGCCCCCACCCATATTATGTATTGCCAACATCATAAGCTGCTGACAGGTGCCCAAATACCTGTGTCTGTAAATGCAGATTAAATGTTTAAAATGGACAAACCCTGTCCATGTGCTTTGTCTGACATTTGAAAATGGTCAGGGCAGTTCCGTTCACCAGGCGGACAAGCCTAAACCCAGATCACCACATGAACACCCTGACAATTAAAGACCTGTATGGGTCAGGACTATAAGCCTTTGGGTTCTGAATATCCCTGCAGTGATGAAATATGCAGCGTGGGTCCAGAGCAGTAGGGAATAGGGAATGTGTAACATGTAGTACCACATTTTTCCCAGCAGGAGAATGGATGCCTGTGACGCAAGTGAAGTGGTGAGGCATATGTTAATGTAACTATGTACTATGGTTATGCATATAAATGAGTCAGAACACCAAACGTATAGTGGTTACAGCATCCGGCCAATGTGAATGCAGTCCCGGTTGAACAACGACTACAGCACATATAATGTGAAAGTGTAATGAATGCGTCTGTGCTGTACAGACAGTTAAATATGTAAAGGTGAACGTGTGTTTCGCAAACGTCTGTTAACTTCAGAGCCACAAGGGCGGGAGACTTAAACCTCGACACAGCTATTAATAGGACGTGCTGGAGGGATAGATTCATCGCCCAAAGACTCCCTATGCTGTGGAATAAAATCCCGGTATATGTGAGGCAGAGCACCTCGCTGGCCTTGTTCAAGAGAAATCTTGACCAATGGATGGGAGATCGCAGATATACCCCAGGGATTACCTCAGTGTCACTGCTCGACAGAGGCACAGCAAAATAATGGGTATAGTTCCCCATACTAAAGGGGTGGCGTAATCCACAAAACTATGGGCTAGGCTTGTAAATGCCCTCAGGCAGATAGCCTAGTATGAACCTACGAACCTATGAACCGTATTACAGATAATTACTGGTACTCTCACAAGTAATAAAGCCCACGTAAGCACAAAGACTTAGTAAACATATGTAACCCACAATAAGGATATGCATGTACATTTCGCGCAGCAACCCACAATAAGGAAATGCAAGTGCGCCTGTGCGTGTGATCCGCTCACAGCATAGTAAATGAATGCTGTTTCCCCCATGTTAGATATACATGGCTCAGACCTGTTAGCCTCGTAAAGTATGAAACCGGACAAAGCCATGCAAACTACCGGTACAAATAGGGACAAACACCAGATATGTGCCAGAACAAACATAGAAAGTGGATAGAATAACGGGTGTGTCAGTAGCATGGATTCTCTGAAGGATATGCAGTCGTAACCTGAACTGCTTGCCAGAAATCCCCACTGTAAGTCTCAAACGAAATGCCACGACATTGCCAGAGAGAGACAGGTTTATTTAAAACACAGCGAAGATAAAGGGGCAAGCAACTGTACACTCTGTGACAATCTGTATAGTGAAAAGGTATGGTATGGATATATGTGTATACACATAATCCACAGATGTAAACCAAAGCAAGTTATGAAATGAGGATTGTACATGTATATATGTATACACAACAGATTTGACATATGTACATAAATAGGCAATGTTATATCTAATATGGGTAGACAAACAGACATGCAGGAAAGGTGAATAAACCGCAGCATTCCAAACAATTGGCCAGAAAGTGACAGTCCAGCAAGTTCTACACTTTAACATGCAGATAGGTGTCCATTGCAGGACTCCAAAAATTGAATCTTACGTAGTGCCAACTGACATTGACGCAAAAGAAGTGACCGCAGCAAATACAAAATAGCTGTACATGCAACAGTATCAGGTGCAAGGGTGAGGACACGTGTCGATAGAATGTATGATGTACGAACTGATAGCCGGAGAGTGGGGAGTGCATATAAGTGTCTCCACACTTCAGTACCGCACACAATAAACATGTGTAATGGGTACTGTAGAGGGTTGTCAGGTATGGGAATCATGGGTATGAAGAAATGGGCCTAGGTGTTTGGCAGGGATTTCGTAGTCCCGCCCCGTGGGAGTGATGTGGGTATAGCACACGCCTATATTCTCAATGGGGCAAACCATCCACTGGATATTGCGGAAACCATTTTGGCAATATGTAGGGCCCTATATCAGTGTCATGTAGGCGATTATCATGGATGGACATGCGTACGACCAAGATGGTACTCATAACTGGCAAACTGTCAGAATAACACAGCTGCACTAAGGCATAGTACATAAAATACAAATAGGGACTATATTAGATATACCCCAGACAAAGTCAGAATGTTGAGAGAATACTGGCGTACCCATGAATATGGATGTTATGAGTGTTACTAGTCATGTAATGGAAATGTCAGTCACTTTTATCTACCGCACAGTCCGTAATGCCTTTTCAGCAATTTACAGAAAGGCACATCACTATGACAAATGTAACAAGGTCAAACGTCGGGGCGTTTACCCATAATGTGTACAGGTTAGGGGTATGAAGGTAACCTGTCCAAATTACATGTACAGAACTAGTGATACTAGGTGGACAGGTGAGAAGAAAGACATCAGGACAAATGAGAAAACATGTACAAGACACACGCATGTACTCCGAGAAATGTGAATGACAACGTATGCCTGTGAATGTCAATGTGGAAGGTTAATAGACACAAAAGTAATGTGTCCCTCAGGGTGTCATGCAGTGTCACCGTAACAATGTCCAGTCCCCCAGAAACGTACGTGAGCTCTGCCACTGACGGAAAGCACAAATACCGGCGCACACATGCGGCAAATGATAGACCAATTAGTGTGGATAAGCAGCTGTTGGCCTGTGTGAGGAATACAACTGTCTGGG
This sequence comes from Protopterus annectens, assembly GCF_019279795.1. Classification (NCBI taxonomy): domain Eukaryota; kingdom Metazoa; phylum Chordata; order Ceratodontiformes; family Protopteridae; genus Protopterus; species Protopterus annectens. The sequence goes on from NC_056746.1 coordinate 691,255,762, forward strand.
TTGGTGTGTCCTGCAATATAAATGTAATGGCATGTGGCCTGTGATGCCACCATACAGTGTGTGTATTGGTGTCAGAAAGTTGATATTTTGTTACAGACACATACTCCACAACTGTACAGATTTATGCAGAATGTGCAGAGTTCTGCCTCATGTTTGGTGTGTTCCACGTAACAACAGTAACATTCTGGCACTTTCATGATAACTGAAGACATGAAATAATGACAAACTTGTGAGTAAGACACCAAATCTGACAGAAAAGCCATACTAATGCGAAACCTATTGTGTCAACTATCTAAGTTTATAAGAGCAGCATGTCAATACTGCCCCTATGTGTCCCACTATCAGATAAGGCCTTGTCCAGCAACTTGCTCTAGGAGGTGGAGTGGTATGAACAGAAACAGATACATGTGTGAGGAAACAGCAATATCGACTGCAAGATAACACAGAAGGTATGAAATGTGCTGCAGTAGGATGTGCAGTACTGTCCGCAGGTATGTGCTGACATGTCAAATGACACAGCAGCCTACATGAAGAACCTATAGGGCTGTCACCTTTACAAATGATGATAGTGGGACATATGCAGAGCCATGCACCCAGCACAAATAGACATACACACATCAAAACTAGGCCATGATACATGAAGCCTCCGGCATGTATGAGTACAGTGAGTTCAGCAAGGATAGATGTCTGCCAAGATATACAGCAAATACCTGTAAGGGTGTGTAACAGAGAGACAGACATACGCACACACATGTGGCAGGGCTGGTAATTGAACCTACACATGACTACCCTATCGCACTACAGCATGACACATCTACAGAACACGCTACCGTGATTACTAAACACAGCAGACACACAGGCATTCTACTAGGTGCGTGTCAACATTCACAAAGACGTCAGCAGGATACATCTGTGTTGCGAAGCGTCTAAAAGCATAACCTGAGTCCCCAGGTGGATGGGAGCATGCACACACACACACACACATCTGGCAGGCCTGGGAATCGAACTTACACCTAACTACCCTATCACACTACAGCATGACGCATTTACAGAATGCGCTACCGAGACTACTGAACACAGCACTCCCAGAGGCATACTTCTAGGTGGGTGACCTCATCTGCAAAGGCAAAGACGCTGATAGGGAATGTATGTGTTGTGAGGCATCTAAAAGCTTTACTGTGTCCCCAGGCAGCTGGAAACACACACACACACACACACTTGGAAGGGCTGGGAGTTGAACACAAACCTACCTACTGTAACACACTGCAGCATTACGCATTTACAGAATGTGCTACCGAGATTACTGAACACAGCACTCCCAGAGGCATACTTCTAGGTGAGTGACATCATCCGCAAAGGCAAAGATGCCGATAGGGAATGTTTAGAGTGAGCAGTCTGAAAGCATATTACCGTCCCAAGGTAGCCGTACACAAACATGCCAGTGCTGTCAACGGGCCAATTAAATATCTACGGAGCACAACGACACTGAATTGATACAGGATGTGCCACAGACAGTACACCCTTCGAGAGAGCAACAAGTGTGTTCAATGTAGGCATCCATCTTGACATTGAAATTGGACATCTGGTGCCTGGATGACCACCATGGCTATACAGGATGTCAATGGCCATGCCCACATGCTTTGTATAAGTAAAAGCATATTACCATCCCAAGGTAGACGTACACAAACACGCCAGTGCTGTCAACGGGCCAACTAAATATCTATGGAGCACAACAACACTGAATAGATACGGGATGCGCCACAGACAGTACACCCTTCGAGAGAGCAACAAGTGTGTTCAATGTAGGCATCCATCGTGACATTGAAATTGGACATCTGGTGCCTGGATGACCACCATGGCTGTATAGGATGTCAATGGCCATGCCCACACGCTTAGTATCACATGTCTGTTTGGAATGTACTGTGTGTCCATCTACACAATGGTGTACTGGGCATGCTCACACACTTAGCTGTTGCAAAGGGCAATCTTGCATGCAGATGGAGTGTACACACAGAAGGGCACAGTAAGGTATAACTGCCCTCACGCACAGGGTGGTCACACATGCAGTGACCTGTACACACAACTGCCATCACAGCTGTCACAGGTGCAGGTCACACACGTACACACTGCAGTGTACACTGTAGCTTAAGTCAGCACCATGTTGTTGGTGCAGCACTACACAGCCTTACGGTCCAACAACACCATGTGACACGACCACTGGGCTGTACAGCGGTGTACACCAGCTGTGCAGAGTACACATGTACCAACAGGGATTATGCATTGCAATGATACCAGTATACATGAACAGGTTGGCTCAAGACATACCATGGCCCTTACACAGCTCTGACACCTGACTGTTGCTGTACACCAATGAACACACGTCTGGGTATGTCATACATGTGATTGTGTGGATGTGTGCATGGACTGCACTCACAGCACATACATACATGGCCTTTGTACCTCGTGCATAACACTGGCCTAATCAATGCTACACACGCGAATTGAATGTTGGCCCATGTCTGAATGCTCACACTACAGGGGGTAGCAGTGTTGACCGGGACACATACCCTTGTACTCGTCGCCTGTGACACCCGTGATAGCATACCGCAGTCCATGTGTTATGTATGTCAACACATATGTCCAACAATAGCAATGCATACAAACATGGCAACAGGAGACACATGTGACATCTGTACTGTGCATGCAGCAAACATGCATGTGCAGTGGCCAATGTCCGTAACATAGTTGCACATACGCCTTTAAATGTTAGAGGAGGAGATGATTCTAATAATTTAGCTAAT